>NW_010303972.1:0-11972 GCF_000700745.2 Antrostomus carolinensis
CCTTTTCCTCCAGGCAGCTCTCCAGCCACTCTGCCCAAGCCTATTGCCCTGCAGGGGGTTGTTGTGACCCAAGTGCAGGACCCAGCCCTGGTCCTTCTTGAACCTCATACAGTTGGCCTCAGCCCATCAATCCAGTCTGTCCAGATCCCTCTTTAGACACTTCCTACCCTCCAGCAGATCAACACCCCCACCCAACTTGGTGTTGTCTGCAAATTTACTGAGGGTGCACTTGATCCCCTGATCTAGATCATTGATAAAGATATTAAACAGAGCTGGCCCCAATACTGAGCCCTGGGGAACACCACTTGTGACCAGCCACCAACTGGATTTAATTCCATTCACCACCACTCTTTGGACCTGGCCATCACCTTCTGCACTACAATGTTAGAAGTGATGCTGAAGAGCAAAAGACATTGGACAGGTGCTGATGGTCTTGTCTTCTGCTGTACTAGATGGTTCCCAGGACTCACAATAAAGCTCAGGTGACGCAAAGCACCCCAAGATAGAGATGTTTTAGGTAGCCAACGACCAGCCCATTTAGGGCTTGAAGGTAATGACTATTCCTTAAACCATGAGGCAAGAACCAGCTCTGCATTCCTGTGGCCACCGGCACTGGGCTACAGCACTGCAGACATCGATGCAATTAATCCCTTTCAGTGCAGGAAGGAGTCCAGTTAAAGAGATGATGGATACCAGGAGGCTTCAGAGCAGCAGTCACCTTCCCCAAAGTAACAAGCACTGCGTTGGCCTTCTCCTTCTCATCAAGGGTTCAGTAACTGTCTTTCATTCTGGTCATCCTTGCAAAGCATTAGGTTTGCTGAAGAGCTAAAATGTCAGCATCAGTCCCTCCAGGAACTCGATGCAGGAGAGTGCAACCAGCTTCTCGGATGTGTCTGACAGTCCTCACAGCTTTTGTATTTACAGTAGAAGCAGAAGGCAGTGCCACTCTGCTGCCATTGTCCACTTTTCCTGCAGGTCACCAGCAGCATTGGGAGATGCTGGCAGGAGCAGTGTTCAGCCTCCTCCTGGTGCACATTGGTCCCATGCTGCTTCTGCACCAGGTCCACAGATGCTTTCAAAGTTAAGGACTTGGGGTGCACTGAATGGCTGCTGGAGTTGTCTGGCAGACGAGTTTCTGTAGAGCACCAATGGATGCTAAGTGTGAAAACACATTACTCCAGAGACCTTACATTGTTCATGTCAGGAATCATTTTTAATTTTTTTAAAACAAAAATAGTAACCTACAGTGATTAAAATCCCACTCCATTCCCCCCACCCCCACCAAAACCCCACCCAGCACAAAGATAATTGACTAATCCAGCCTTGTGAAACTTCACAACAAGACATTTCAATGGAAGGGTAATTTTAGACGTGTGGTACATGATAGAAATCGTATCTACCATACAGTTCTAGAGGAATTAGCCAAGAAGGAGAGTTACGGTGAAGAAACTTGTACATCAGCCCTCATGCAGTGAGATATTTTGCAACGTTACCTTTAAAATGTGTAAGAATTCCCATTTAAGTCACAAGAACTTCTCACAACCTGAGAACGGGCTGGGTTCTGCTGTAGCTCCCCAAACTGGGGGCTGCAAGCAGAAACCATGAATTTAAAAACCCACATCTGCAAATCCCGAAACCTCTGTCTCTACAAGACGGGCAAATCACGCTTCTAACACTAATGTGTGATCACACTAACGTGCATCTATTCTTCAACTGAATGCCTCCTCCCTGGCAGTGTTGAAGGCCAGGTTGGATGAGGCTTTGAGCAACCTGGTCTAGTGGAATATGTCCCTGCTGCTGGCAGGGGGGGTGGGACTGGATGAGCTTTAAGGTCCCTCCCAACCCAAACCATTCTGTGATTCTATGACATCTATCTGGCATGGTGGAAAGATTAGTATTTATCACTGAAACTATTTAACCAGATGCATGAACAGCAGGTGGATTGAACACTACTACAGCATCATGTCCTGTCAAAACTAGTCATCACCTCCTGAACTTACCCAACAGCTGCAACAACGGCTCATAAGTCACTCACAGAGAGACAATTTCAGTCAAATCACTGCACTAACAAATATATTTGAGATAGAACACTTTTCGTGGAGGTCAGTTCACAAACAAGAGGCATCATCTGCAGGGCAAAGTAGTGAGGACAGTTTGTCCAGTTCAGCTGCCCTCTGCTTTCCCCCTTTTGCCATTTTTTGGTTCCCAACAGGTAATCCCTGGTGGGATCTCAGTTTGTTCTGTCATCTTGGCCACTTTTCCTTTTGATACACTTTCTTCAGAGTGGTCACGCTTCACCTTCAACTCCATTGGGTCATCTGTATCATCTACAGCAAGGAGGAAAGAAGAATTAAAGATTGCAAGTCCTTCTCTGTGCAGCAGCCCACAATGACAGTCTTTGCTGAAAGGGTTCTGAGGCATTGGAAGGGGTTGCCCAGGGCAGTGGTGGAGTCCCCATCCCTGGAGGGATGGAAGAGTTGTGTAGACACAGTGCTGAGGGACATGGGTTAGTCGGGGACTTGTCAGTGTTGGGTTCATGGTTGGACTCCATGATCTTAAAGGGCTTTTCCAATCCAGGCCATTCTGGGATTCTGGGATTTTGTGACAGTAGCAGGTGATGTTACAAAACATGCCAGAAAATTCTTCTATTTACAGGCAACAAGAACAACTCTTTGGCTTTCCATATCTCCACAGCATTTACTCCCCTATACCACAAGGTTTGTGGAAGAACTGTCAGCAGACATTGGTTCTATCTGGAAGGTACCAATGTGCCACCTCCTGGATACATTAGTATGCACAGGATTGGGAACAGTTAATTCCATCTGACCACAGCAATTGAGGCAGGCTCTCCCAAAGGTGGCGTGTTCCAGCCTCACCTGATAACTACCAGTTTGTTATGCAGGTTTGTATTGGGTGGGGCTGAGATGGAGTTAATTTTCCCCACAGCAGCCCTCAGAGTGCTGTGCTTTGTATTAGCAGCTAGAAAGGTGTTGATAACACACCAGTGTTTCAGTTACTGCTGAGCAGTGCTCCCACAGCATCAGAGCTGGCACTCCAACTCCGGGTCCAGAGAAGAGCAACGAGGCTGGTGAAGGGACTTGAGCACAAGTCCTATGAGGAGAGGCTGAGGGAGCTGGGGTTGTTTAGTCTGGAGAAGAGAAGGCTTAGAGGTGACCTCATCACTCTCTTCAACTACCTGAAGGGAGGTTATAGCCAGGTGGGGGTTGGTCTCTTCTCCCAGGCAGCCAACAATAGGACAAGGGGGCATGGGCTCAAGCTCTGCCAGGGGAGATTTAGGTTAGATGTTAGGAAGAAATTCTTTACAGAGAGGGTAATCAGGCACTGGAACGGCCTACCCAGAGAGGTGGTGGATTCACCATCTCTGGAGGTTTTTAAAAAGAGATTGGACGTGGCCCTTAGTGCCATGATATAGTAATTGGAGTTGGATCAGGGGTTGGACTTGATGATCTTGGAGGTCTTTTCCAACCCAATCTATTCTATGATTCCAACATTCCCACCCTCAATAGGCTGGTGGTGGGGAAAATCTTGGGAGGGGACACAGCCAGGACAGCTGACCCAATCTCCAAAGGGAGATTCCATCCATATGATGTCTGCTCAGAAATAAAATCAAGGAGAATGGAGGGGGGAGGGGGGGCATTTGTTATTTACAACATTTGTCCTCTGGAACAACCACTACGTGTACCGAAGCCCTGCTTCCCAGGAAGTGGCCAGACATGGTCTGCTGATGGGAAGTACAAAATAAATCTTTGGTTCTTTTGCTTCCATGCACACAGCTTTGCTTTGTGTTTCTATTAAACTGGGTTTATCTCAACCCACGAGTTCTTTTATTTTTTTTTTCCCATCCTATTTTGTCCCCTCCCCATCCTGCTGAGGAAGGGGGGTGACAGAGTGGCTTGGTGGGCACCTGGCGTTCAGCCAAAGTTAAACCACCACAATGTTCTTATCTTATTTAGAGAACAAGGGGAAAAGATAAACTTCTCAGAGCAACTCAGCTCTCAGGGGCTTTTTGCTCACTAGTGGCCAGTGAGAATCTCAAATAATTCCTGCTATGGGGCAGGGCAGATCACGGCAGAAAAGAGAAACAACAGTGCTCTGGCTCACAAGAGGTGTGGGCAGGGCTGCAGAGACTTCTGCACCTTGGATATTGTCCTGGTTTTCAGTTGAGACAGAGCCAGGTTTCTTTTTAGTAGCTAGAACAGCGATGAGTTTTGGTTTCAGCCTGGGATTTGTTACGAGAAAAACGTTGAAACCACCACAGAGATTCACCTGGCAAACCTGGGGACAGAGATACACCTGGCAAACCTGGGGACAGACATACACCTGGCAAACCTGGGGACAGACATACACCTGGCAAACCTGGGGACAGAGATACACCTGGCAAACCTGGACTCTGTGCAGACCTATGGAAAGTAGAGAAGATCTGCTTTTGGGAAGGCATTCCTCTAGCAAGCACAAACAAGTTCCCACCCTGCAAAGGCAGCCAGAAGGTAAGGGACACACCTCAACCTCTGGTTTTCCCTCTTGGGACACCATTTTAACATAGAATCATAGTGGTTGGAAAAGATCTTTAAGATTGAGTCCAATCTTAAACCCAACACTGCCAATTCCACCTCCAAACCATGTCCCTCAGCACCTCGTCTACCTGTCTTTTAAATCCCATCAGGGATGGTGACTCCATCACCTCCCTGGGCAGCCTGTTCCAGTGCTTGACGGCCCTTGCGGTGAAGAAAATCTTCCTCACATCCCATCTCAACTGCCCTGGGCACAACTGGAGCCCATTTCCTCTTGTCCTGTCCCTTGGGCCTTGGTTGAACAGACCCACCCCCACCTCTCTCCACCCTCCTCCAAGGGACTTGCACAGAGCCACAAGGTCTCCCCTCAGCCTCCTTTTCTCCAGGCTCAACACCCCCAGTTCCCTCAGCCACAAGGGAACTCAGCACACTTGTGCTCCAGACCCTTCCCCAGTAACCAGAAGAACAGCACATGGTGTTGGCAACCAAGAGGAAAGGAGTTCTGGAAATCAACACAAAACCAACCCCCAAAGCCATCAGTTCCTGGTGACAGCCTCTGCTCTGCAGTATGCTGAATATGATGTGCTGCAGCACCTCTTACCTCTCGTGAGCTGGGCTGTTCTGTACTGCTCCTCTCTGACCTGTTTCATCAGCTGCAGGTTGTGATCGCTGGCTTCCTTGTGGTTCACCATTGGGAAGGGGTAATCTTGACCTGGCACAACATGGAGACAACAGCTTTTACAGAACTAAATCAAAGATGTTTCACTGGATGACAGGCTGAGAGAGTTGGGGCTGTTCAGCCTGGAGAAGAGAAGGCTCCGGGGAGACCTTCTAGTGGCCTCCCAGTACCTGAAGGGGCTACAAGAAAGCTGGGGAGGGACTTTTCATAAGGGCAGTTAATGACAAAACAAGGGAAAATGGGTTTAAGCTGAAAGAGGGGAGGTTTAGATGAGATATTAGGAAGAAGTTCTTCACTGTGAGGGTGGTGAGACAGTGTCCCAGGTTGGCCAGAGAAGCTGTGGCTGCTCCTCCCTGGAAGTGTTCTCGGCCAGGTTGGATGAGGCTTTGAGCAACCTGGTCTAGTGGAAGGTGTCCCTGCTGCTGGCACGGGGGTTGGGACTGGATGAGCTTTAAGGTCCCTTCCAACCCAAACCATTCCATGATTCTGTGATTCTATGATTTGCACCAGGGCAAATGCTTGCAGCTTTTCTTAAAATAAAAGGCATCTAAGATGGACCACGGGAGCCACTCTGCAGAAGTGCCTATTTCTCTCCATCAAAGCCTAAGAGCTCCCATTTAGACATAAGCTTGAAAGAGACTTCAAAGATGCATGAGAGCAAGCGTAAAAGCACAAGATGTTCAGATACTATTTAAAGACAGCCAAGCATCCGAGACAGATAAATGCCAAGGCAATAACTATAGTGATCCAATAGTTTTAGGACATGAAGTTGAGGCAACAATATGTACTTTGAAATTAGACTCCAGTAAAAAAAACATAAAGGAGAATTGACAGAAGGTAGACTGGTGGATTAATCCATTGTCAGAAGATAAATCCATGACTTGTGTCAGAAGTGTAATGCTTCCATCTCACACAGGGAATTATTTTGGACAGTTAGCAGCAGCAAAATCCTTATCAAAGTATCTGAATTACCTATGATACACCCTGCTTGCTTCTGCTCCTCTTCAGATGCTGTCCAGGGCTCGTAGATGTACTTGGAGGGAAAGTTCTTCAGTACAGGTAAGTATTTCCTACAACACAGGAATAATGTGGGGTTTTATAATCCTGCAGATAAATACTCACACATTTAAGAGAAGTGTAAGCCAACCTAGGCCATATTAATTCTTGATGATCGTATTGATACTACAATCCATGGGAAAGTTCAGATGCATTTGGCACAAAAGAACTGTTTTTATGTTCTGAAACCCTCCACAGGGTGATAGCTTCCAAAAGTTAACTTTCCAGCAAAAAAATAAATGGGTTGATTTAAATATTCCTTCAGTTTTCCCTTCACTCAAAATATTTTGGTTTTTAACATTTTCACTGATATTTCACCCTAAACTTTAATAAATTTCAAAAACAAACACATTTTAAAAATCTAAAGAATTCTTCCAGAACAGAAAAGTCATGTTCTGCCCCACTCTGTCAGGTATGTCAGCATGGGCTTCCCCTTGACAAGACACAAAGCTGGAGAGGAAGAGGAGATGTGGGGAAATGGAGTTGTTGGCTCAGACATCAGCACAACCTGCTCCTGGTGCAGTCAGCTGTAAAATCACCCACTAATTAGGACAAAGCCCATCAGCCTCTTTTCTAGAGATAAGGAAACTGAGACTTGGAAGCAAAGAGGACTCACTCAGAGAGCGAAACAAAACTTAAAGTGTCTGAAATTAATTAGACTGCCAACAAAACCAAGAGACACAGCACTGACTGGAGCGGAGGGAGCTGGGGGAAGTTTTATTCAAGTCCTTTAGAAAGAGGAGTCAACCTGGTGATCCAACACGGTGCTGGAGCCCACAAGTGCTCACAAACCAACACAATGCCCAGCTCATCCATCACCTGTGCAACCAGGAGTCTGTCTCTTTGCTTCTCTGTGCCACAGTTTCCTTAATCATTCAATAAAATCATTGCTGTGACCCCTGTTTCACAGGAATTTGTGTTTCAAACAGACCAAGTTCAGAGCTGCTGCTGTAAGAGGAGCCAGGGAAGCACTGAGGGAGCAGAGGGTGCCACGCTGTGTCTCACCCTACCGAATGTACTGTCCCTCGGGGTCCGTGCGCTTCCCAAAGCGGACGGGGCAGAAGATCCGTGTGTACTGGTGGAAGAACGCGCTGGCCGACAGCCACATCCAGTTCCCTGCATTGATGCTGTAGTCAGCATCTAAAAGCAGCTCTTCAAACACCTGCGCTTCGGGGATGGGAAGAGAAAGAGAGAAACACCCCTGAAATGGCTGCCTTTGTGGCAAAAAACCCCCCCAACAAACCAAGCAGGGTGGGAGATGGATGGTGGAGGTTGGCACTGTGCTGGTCTGGGCGCAGGGCACAGAGGGAAGGTTCTCCAGCAAGACAGTTTGCCAGAAGGAAGCTAGAGCAGGACCCAGTGATAGAGCAAACCAAAGGTCTGGCTTTGAGACCTGCTGCAGACTGAGCAGGTCACCAACATCCTCATCATCCAAAATCATCAGCCCTTGGGGATGGGAACGACCTCTCCCCGCTGCAGCCAGCACAGCAGGGCTCAGTCTCGAGCCAGAGACCATGAGATTTCATAAACCAAGAGGTTTCCAGCCAGGCTCAGTATCGAAGCCCTGCTCTGCAGTACCCCCTGCTGCTGCCAGGCTCAGGGTTTTTGCAGGTATTTCTCAAGGGCAGCCAGAACAGAGAAAACCCCCAAACCAGAAGTCAACCTTCATGCCCTCTTCCCAACTGATCCAAAGGTCCCCCCGCGTCAGGAAGCAGGCGACAGCGTGTCGAGCAAGGTGATGGATCCAGCCCTCCTGGCGCAGCTGGGTCATAATCGCGTCGATCCACGGGAACCCCGTCTGTGCCTGCAGCAGAAAACAAACATCATCCCTCCTGCATGAAGCTTCATGACACTTCTGTCCTACACATGGCTGTAAGCTCATCTCATACAGCCAGCAGGGAACAATCCCAGGGCAAGAGAAAAATCACAGAATCACGTCAGGGATTGGAAGGGACCTCAAAAGATCATCCAGTCCAACCCCCCTGCCAGAGCAGGAACCTCAATGAGATCACACAGGAAGGCGTCCAGGCGGGTCTTGAATGTCTCCAGAGAAGGAGACTCCACACCCTCCCTGGGCAGCCTGTCCCAGGGCTCTGGCACCCTCACTGGAAAGAAGTTTCTTCTCAAGTTGAAGCAGAACCTCCTGTGTTCCAGCTCACACCCATTGCCCCTTGTCCTACCATTGGGCATCACTGAGAAGAGCCTGGCTCCATCCTCCTGACATTCACCCTGAACATATTGATAAACATTAATGAGGTCACCCCTCAGTCTCCTCTTCTCCAAGCTAAAGAGCCCCAGCTCCCTCAGCCTTTCCTCAGCAGGGAGATGCTCCACTCCCTTCATCATCTTGGTGGCTCTGTGCTGGACTCTCTCCACCAGTTCCCTGTCCTTCCTGAACTGTGGGGCCCAGAACTGGACACAATATTCCAGCTGTGGCCTCACCAGGGCAGAAAAAAACCTCTAAACTGAAAGGCAGCAGCTGTGGCAACACCTCCCGTTACCGTTTTCCATTTGTGGAGCCTCTCCGCATCCTCGTACCAACGGATCTGAAGGCAGATGGGGTTCCCAGCCATTTTGGTGAAGTTTGGTGTTGCTGATGCCACCGTATAGAAGAATTCCCTCCACAGAAGCTGCCCTTGGAGCGACACCGGGGGCAGAGAGTGATGCTTGGCCTGCAAAAGACATGTGAGGTGAAAGCTTCAGTTCATACATACCACTGCAGTCTCACTCATTTTGTGACTGTCAGGCCAATAAAATAAAGAATCACCTAACTACACTACTGGCTTCATGGCACTTTACCACCAAAGATCTGAAGCAATGCTGTATGCCCAAAAGCAAAGCTGAGCTCTGTTAGACCTCAGTGTTACCTCCTCTGCCTTCCAAAATGCTGCCACACTTGCTATTTCTTAAACCAGACCTGCTTTTATTAACACATTAATGTTAAAAAAATTAGCATCCAGTTCCAACATATTAATGTTAATAAAATTAGCATCTCCCTGCTGAGGAAAGGCTGAGGGAGCTGGGGCTCTTTAGCTTGGAGAAGAGGAGACTGAGGGGTGACCTCATTAATGTTTATAAATATGTAAAGGGTGAATGTCAGGAGGATGGAGCCAGGCTCTTCTCAGTGATGCCCAATGGTAGGACAAGGGGCAATGGGTGTGAGCTGGAACACAGGAGGTTCTGCTTCAACTTCAGAAGAAATGTTAATAAAATGAACATTAACTTCAAATGCTCCTTGAAGTAGTACACATGAATCTCACCATCTTCCCTTACTGCTTCTGGAGCAATAGGCAGTTTGGGTGGTTTCCAGTCTCTTAGTTTGTGATCAATCAAAATGCTGGGCTAGCTGATTTTAGATGTCTCAGCCATGTCTCTAGAGATACTCTTCAGAAGGAGGTTCAGGGAAACCTTGGTTTTCTTAGGTTGTTTTCAACCATATTTTTTTTTAAGAATCAAACGAATTTTCAGAAGTTGGTTTTGGCTCATGCTATAGTTCAAACTTGCCTAAAGATGAGAACAGATGCTTTCTAAAACCAAAACTGCTTGAATAAAAAGTGTTGAAGGCCAGGTTGGATGAGGCTTTGAGCAACCTGGTCTAGTGGAAGGTGTCCCTGCTGCTGGCAGGGGGGTTGGGACTGGATGAGCTTGAAGGTCCCTTCCAACCCAAACCATTCCATGATTCGATGAACACGCTAAACTGATCAAAAAACTTCACCTAAACATCAGGCAGATATCTTGAACTCCTTGGATTTTAGGAGGGTTTTCCTTGGGCTTTCCTGCTGCTTCCAGGTCTCATTGCTCCCTATTTATCATATTTCTAAAACTTAATTGGGTAAAGCTGTGTATATTCACACAACATACAAAGTCAGGCACAGATTTCATAGGACACTGGGAGAAGACATTAGCAAAGTAACATTTTTTGATGTACCAAGTCTCTGCCAAGATGATCCCAGTGTCATAGAATCATAGAATGGTTTGGGTTGGAAGGGACCTTAAAGCTCATCCAGTTCCAACCCCCCTGCCAGCAGCAGGGACACCTTCCACTAGACCAGGTTGCTCAAAGCCTCATCCAACCTGGCTGAGAACACTTCCAGGGAGGAGCAGCCACAGCTTCTCTGGCCAACCTGTTCCAGTATCTGACCACCCTCACAGTGAAGAACTTCTTCCTAATATCTAAGCCAAACCTTCCCTCTTTCAGCTTAAACCCATTTCCCCTTGTTTTGTCACTAACTGCCCTTATGAAAAGTCCCTTCCCAGATCTCTTGTAGCCCTTTCAGGTACTGTGAGGCTGCTATAAGTTCTCCCTTCACACACCAGTCATGAGAGTGCTGGATTTGCTTAACTATGAGCAATTATTTTCTTACCTGAGCATAAATGTTGGACAACCTATAAAAAAAGGTTCGGACTGACAGACAGCCCACGCTGAAATAGGGGCTCAGGCCCGTGGTGCTTGGAAGCAGCGATTTTGGGATCGTTCTCGGTTTAGTAAAACTTGTCACCCAGCCCTAAAATAAAACCAGAAATCCAGGTTCAGGCAGTACAGGGCAATACGTGTCCAGCCAATGAAACAGGGAAAAAACTCTTGGCAATTGGTTTCTGCATCATCACTGAGGCTTGTTCAATGGCGTGTCTGGAAGATGCTCCCACCACTCATCCTCCCACAGATGCCACCCTCAAAGACAACAAAATCTTGAGACCAGGTTGCCATCTTCCTCCAAGATGTCCAAATACAGAGCTCCTCCAAGCCCAGTGTCAAGGTCACATCTCACCCATGGGTGCTCTGCTCATCCCAGAGAGCTGGGTGATTTTGTAACATGGGGAACAGCCTTCTTGATCCAACAGCACCTCACTGAAGATCTTTTTGACTTTACAAAATTGAGAGTGGGTAAAGGATCTGCTTAAAAGCAGCCAGCACCAAGGCAGGCTTGGCTGCCAAGAGCTCAGCCCCAGCGGGGCAAAACTCAGCCAGAGCTGGAACAGCTGAGCGGTTTCTTGAGGTCCAGATGCAACCACACATAAAAGAGCAAGGTGGACACTAACTTCAGCCCATCTAGAACCACCATCATCACCCATGTCAAATCAAGGCAGACCTGGTCAATCAAGTGTTGCTCCAGGCGCCGTAGCCCTTCGGTCTCCCCTCCTCTCCAGGGGGAAAGGCTCTCCGAGGGGAGCTTCAAATCCGCAGGGAGAGGCACCTTGTAAGACTCATCCAGGCCCAGGTCAGGGGGCCTACATCTCCTAATGTGAAAGAGAGGTCTCTGTCAAAGAGGGAGCTGGAGCCAGAAGAGGGAAGAAAACCCCTGCCCATTGCACGTGCCAAGATCTCTGTCACAGCACAGCCAGAGCACAGAAGAATGAAAGCTCAGCCAGAAACCCCAGGCTGCACACTCCGTGGGGAAGAAAGAGCTTGTCCTGCAGTCACTCCAGGTAATTTTAGCTGGAATTGGAAGAAGAGGAACAGACCCACCAAATTACAGCGCTCAGAGCAGTTGGCTGCAGCCCCCCCAGCTCAGACACCCTTCTCACTTCCCATCTGCTACACAAGGCTCAGAGGCATCTCCTCCTCTCCAGCTTCCCCCAGTTGTCTCATCCATCCCTGGGAGGCAGCTAAGAGCCTCCTCAGACTCTAAACACAACGATGGGGCATTGGCACTGCCTCCAAAAGCCACTCCAGCTCCCATGAGGTCACTCTGGGAGAGGTTTCA
>NW_010303972.1:12051-16599 GCF_000700745.2 Antrostomus carolinensis
CCAAAGTGGAGGATCTCCAAGCCCACACCTCTGAGCAGTCCCCCCCCCACAACTCCTCTGCAGCCTTAGCTGCTGAGGCTTCCCCAAGGCATCATTCCCCCCCTTTAAAACACAGAAGAAGAGGTTGAAGGAAGTGTCAGTGGTATGCAGACTTCTTAAAAACCACGAATGAACTCAGATATCAGTAGAGATCTTTCTACTTACCTGACAAAAACTGAGCTCAGCTCTGTTGCAGACACTTACAGAAGAAGGGGCCAGTGCAGCTCTCAGAGCACTGACATAACACAGGCCTGCTGGGAAGCACGTGAACCACTTATCTCTCACCATCATTAATTTAAAAAGTGTAAAAAAAACAAATTAGAGAAAAAAGGGAAAAAAAAAACAGTTCAAGAAAAAACATATGAACTGATATATCCCAATATTTACACAGGCCCTACCCTTGGACTATCAGGAATTAACAGGACTCCCCCAAGATGGGAAGACCCAAGCCTAGGTTACCAACACAGAGCTGAGGCCACGCAGGAGGCACCTGACACAGAAATCCCAAGTATCCCCAGTCCCATCCCCAGTGACCAGCTCTCTACCCCAATCTTACCTCCCTTTGGGTCACTGACCTCTCCTCATGCAGAGATAAACATAAGACAACCTTGACTTTGAGCTTCTTCTTAAAGCCTGGGAGACATGAGCTTGGTCCCTCCTTCCCACACAGCAGAGGGGAGGAGAGAAAAGATTTAAAGCCAGAAGGGAACAATATGATTATTCCATCAAACTTCCTGCATAAAACAACCTACAGTGGTTCATCCAATTCCTCCCCTAAATCTTGATTTGAGAAGAATCTAGAGCAACACTTCTGAGAAAGAGACCTCCAATTCCTTAGTCATCCCTCACATACATCAAAAGTTTGTCTCAATGTGCCTCACAAAAGCTTAAGCCTTTGGATCACACCACCCCTCATCTGCTCACCCTGACAGCAGAATCACATCCCCTGCACATACCATCCATAACCCTCCATGTGTAGAAGTTGTCCAACAAAACATCTAAAACACCCCGTTACCATTTGGCCCTGGATCTTCTTTTGGGTAGAGAAAAAGGATCTGCAATTTGATGTTACTCACTCAAAGTCTTCAGCTGTGAGGTTTCGGACAGGCACCTCAGGATCCCCGAGCAGAGACAGAACGTGAAGGAACCTCTTGTATGTTAATGGAGGAGTCCCACCATTCAGGTCTAAAATCCTAAAAAAACAAGATCATTTTCCACAATAATATAAACCAAGAAGGAAGCTGGAGCTGCCAGCAGATAGAACAGTGACAGCACAGGCTGGAACAGCCCCAGGTGATGCAACTGAACATGGGAATTACTGATTTTACAAGTAAAACTTCCCTGGATGAGCATACATCCATCCTGAGAACTGTCTCTCAGGACTTGAGACTACAAAATTGGGAGCAGGATTCCAGCCATGGCTACAACTGGGCAGCTCTGTACAGCCAGACAGAGCCAGGACAGCAGAGGACAAGGTGCAGGACACCTCTGGGGCTGCCAGAGGCAGCTTGATCACAAAAAACCCAGGTTCAGGGTATTAAATAACAGTCCATGTGAGCAACCACCTGTGCAAACAGAGAGTTTGGATGCAAGATGGCAAATTATCCATTCATTTATGTAAATTAGAGCCTTTCCAGGACTGTACTGTTAAGGTTATTTTAGCTACTACTGATTACCTCCCTATTTAGATGGGATGTGAGGAAGAATTTCTTTGCTGAAAGGGTTCTGAGGCATTGGAAGGGGTTGCCCAGGGCAGTGGTGGAGTCCCCATCCCTGGAGGGATTGAAGAGTCGTGTAGACATAGTGCTGAGGGACATGGGTTAGTGGCCATGGTGGTGTTGGGTTGCCAGTTGGACTTGATGATCTTAGAGGTCTTTTCCAACCTTAATGATTTTGTGATTCTAATATTCTTATTGATTTCAGTATCTTCAGTCATTCAGCTCTGGACAACAACTTGGATCCAAGTGTATCCAGACACCAGTGGAAGTCAATTAGAAAGATTAACAAAATATCTGACACAAAAGATTTATATAAAGTCCTATTAAATGTGTTAAAGAACTTATTCTGCTCTGTTTAAAAAAAGTAGTTAATGTAAATTTTAAAGTTAATTAAACCACCCAAAAGGAAAAAAATTAACAAATCCTTCAGGCTCAAATCACAGCCCAACATCCCACCACCAGCACAAAATCTCTTCTGATACTTCCAGCAGCCCAACACACAAAATTTCTCCAGCAAACAGTGCCACGTTCACCTCAGATAGTCCAATTTTCTCAGAAGGAACACATTAGCATCCAGAAAGACCCAAATACTTGGTCTTTTCTCCCTGATTCTTGCTAAAACTAAAACAAACCTACCGTTTGGTATCGTAAAGACTGTGGGCCACCAGAGAAAGCACCTCAAAGCCCAGCTCTTCTCCCAGACATCGTATGTTGGCATCCATCTCCTTGTAAAATGGTTCCACCTCCGCATCCAGAGTCACTTGGGTGATATTCCACTTCTGGACGTGATCTCGGAGAACAGACTCATACTCTCCTTGAATAACCAGCAAGCAAGAGCCCAGCTGACACAAATTCTTCTGGAGATCTTCCAGGGACTGCAGCAGAAAATGCCACCGCAGGGCACCTATGTGCATCACGGACGTCATGAACTTTCTGTCCAGGATGTAGACAGGGTAGACAGCCTCCGAGGACTCCAGAGCAGCCAGCAGTGTTGGGTTGTCATGAAGCCGAAGTCCCTTCCGGAAAAGATGAATGGTGCGATGTGACATCCTGGCTCTTCTGATCAGCTGTGCTAAAAGAGGAAGAGAACTGATGGCTTTGGAGAAACACAATCCCTAATAAAGAACAAGGTCAATTAACAATTGAAAACAGAGCTCCAAACAGCTCCTCAGCTCTTCTCACCACAAACCTCTTCTGCTTTTTGATAAGTTTTTGTGAGAGAGAGAAAAGCAGAAACAAGGCCCAACTGCTCAGTCAGGTCCCACCATTCACCACTGAGATGAGATATTAGGAAGAAGTTCTCTGCTCTGAGGGTGGTGAGACAGTGTCCCAGGTTGGCCAGAGAAGCTGTGGCTGCTCCTCCCTGGAAGTGTTGAAGGCCAGGTTGGATGAGGCTTTGAGCAACCTGGTCTAGTGGAAGGTGTCCCTGCTGATGGTAGGGGGGTTGGGACTGGATGAGCTTTGAGATCCCTTCCAACCCAAACCAGTCTGGGATTCTATGATTCAGCAGCTGTATCACCACCTTGCTCCACAGAGAATGGCTTCTTCCCCAAATGAGCCATTCACATCCATAAATTAAACTCCCAAATTAAATTACATCCCAATAGCACTCATCAGAAGGAAGGAATCAAAGCAGACAGAGCTGCCAGAGCTCCATTTACTGCAAAACCAGTTTATAACCCCACAGACGTGGCCATCAGCAAACCCTCCGTAAGTCAACAGGGAGATGATGATCCAGGGAGCTCTGCAAGAGCCCTCAACTCATCAGAGACCTGATACAACACTCACTCTGGCAGTGAAAAGCCTCTCTGGTCTTCAGGAGGAGACATCTGAAAGACTTGCCATGTTTCCTTACTGATGAGACTGTTAAGGCTTCAAGGTGAAACAAGGGGAAGCAAAGCACAGCCCAACCAACGCCGATACAAGGGCATAATATCTCAATTCATCACTTTGCCAGAATTTTTATCCATCTTTCCCAGCCCCAGGAGACCTCATGGTGCTTCTAAGCGTCAGCAGAAGCTCTTCTTTCTCCACAGCAGAGCTGGGTGGTGATAACTGCACAAAACTACTCTTTATCTAAGGTGGGGCTGATGTAGGGATTGGCAAACGTTCAGTCCCCTTTGAACTGAGCTTAGAGGACAGGCAGGAGGGTCCACCTTGGCTCTCAGTCCAGGGTAACTCAGGGCAGAGACCCAGAAACTGCCCCACGGGTGATGGACTCAGCAGCCATCAGCAAACAGAAATGAGGAGCCCAGCTGCCACCTTGTGTTGGTACCAAACTGCTGCATGAAAAGTCAAGAGAGACTTGGCAGAAAATCAACCCCCTTGAGTTCCAGCTTATCCTCAGGTAGCAGAGGGGCTGAGATTTTGTCTGCCCTGGTGAGGCCACATCTGGAGAACTGCGTCCAGTTCTGGGCTCCCCAGTTCAAGAGGGACAGGGACCTTCTGGAGCCACAAAGATGATGAGGGGCTGGAGCATCTCCCGTGTGAGGAGAGGCTGAGAGAGCTGGGACTGTTCAGCCTGGAGAAGAGCAGCCTGAGAGGGGATCTGATCAGTGTCTATAAAGATCTGAACTGTGGGGGCCAAATGGATGGGGCCGGGCTCTTCTCGGTGGTGCCCAGTGACAGGACAAGGGGCAATGGGCACAAACTGGGACACCAGAAGTTCCAGACAAACTGAAGGAAAAACTTCTTCACTGTGAGGGTGTCAGAGCCCTGGGACAGGCTGCCCAGAGAGGGTGTGGAGTCTCCATCTCTGGAGATGTTCAAACCCACCTGGACACTTTCCTGT
>NW_010303972.1:16613-17929 GCF_000700745.2 Antrostomus carolinensis
TGGCAGGGGGGTTGGACTGGATGATCTCCTGAGGTCCCTTCCAACCCCACCAGTCTGGGATTCTGCGATTTAAGTGATGCCCAATCCAGCACTGTCAGTCTGGTCACACTCAATATATTGAACTCCCACAGCTCTGGATTCACTGGCAGGACAGTGCACTCCACTCCAGTCACGTTTAAATGAACTCACACGGCCACGCTTGGTCACGTTCAATGAGGACCATCACGACTGGATTAATGAATGGGCCAGTTTATTGAAGGAACAGAGTCCAGGTTCTTTTGGATTGCTGGTGAGAAGTATACTGTCTGCAAGGATGAGTGGAGGTACTTAAGAACTCAAATCTACAAACATGTTAAGAAAAACAGCTCTACAGAGATTTTCTAAGTTTCCCAGGGAAGGTTTGGTCTCACCCTGTAGATGCCCCTATAGGGGGAAGAGATGCTCAGCCCATCGACTGGGCCCAGAAGTTGGTGGTGGTTCATGATGGAATCCTCTCAACTTGTCTGTGATGGGATCTTCCCTCACATCCTGCCTCTCTTAGGCCATTTTTATACTATTTTCTTACTTTCAGATGGAGTTTGAGTGACTCCAGTCGTACAGATCTTCAGAAGAACTGGTCTAAAGATTTCCTCACTTCGTTTTTAAAGGTCTAGACCAGAGCTCATGCTCAGTGAGGGGTGTTCACACCTTAGAGGCAGGTGGCTTTTGGGCTGGAGGTGTAGTTTAGCATTATAATGATATTATAATGAGCAAAGTTCCACCAAGGACATGGTTTTGGCAAAACAATGAGAAACCATACGGCTCATCAGTGCCACAGCACCAGCAAGGTCCCCTCTGCTCTGCACAGAGCCTGGACATGGTGTCTCCACTTCACTCCACAGACTCGAAGGTCACAGGCTGTACCTGGGGAACTACCATGGAACAGATTTGTCTCATACCAACCTCACTTCACCCTGAAAGTCTCCTTCACATGGTACCTTCTTGAGATGTAGGTATAGAGAGATTTCCAAGTCACCTCCAGTAATAATTCCACACCAACCCAGTGACATCTCCCCAACTTGCTCTCTGCCGTGTAGAAGGGGAGAAACTCAACATCCACCTCCAAGGTAGGTCCAGACTTGCTTCTGATTCAAGTGTTACCACCCAGAGAAGCATTAAGAGATTAAGGATTAGCAAAAAATAATCTCTGATCCAGTTCAGCTCTTCCAGCCAGACTGCTCCACTCACACCCTCCCAAACGGCTGCGATAGGTGATTCGGCCCCTTGGCCCCACTCAACCCACAACCAACAGCTTTACCAGCCTCGTCCAAGGTGCT
>NW_010303972.1:17957-19889 GCF_000700745.2 Antrostomus carolinensis
GTGCTCTGACTTGCCTTGTTCCCAAAAACACCCACCGGCATCTCCCAGACAAACCCAGTTGCGTTCCCAGGCCATGACACAGCCCCTGGCAACCCCCTGACGAGCAAATCCTGCAAACTCGGGGGCTCACGAGCGCTGGGCAGCACCGTGCACAGCCCAGTCCGGGGGTCTGGGCTTTGTGGGGTGCTCTGCCCTGCACCCCAGCTCGGGCACCGCCCTGCCTGCACGTCCTGGGAGAACAGGACAAACAAGGTGACACTCCCGCTGCGTGGGAGAGCAGCCAGCTGGCACTTTGGGCCAGCAAACCATGTGATGGGGCTCAGAGAGTCCCCCGAGAGTCGTGGCAGGAGCACGGGGCCGCTGGCCTCACTGAGGGGCTGCCCAAGTCATGGGCTCCAAGGGACTCCCAGCCTTTGGGGCCCTCCCAAGCCCTGTGGTGGCCCCACACAGTCTGCAGGGCCACCCCGAGTCCAGCCCCATAAAACCCTTCACAGCCCCACGCAGCCCATGGGAACATCATCATCTCAGGACACAGCCTATGGGGCTGCCCCAAGCCAAGGGCCTTGCACCCCTACATAGCTATGGGGTCACCCTGAGCCCAGAGCCCTGTACAGCCCATGGGGCAACATCAACCTTGGGGTCCTACACAGCCCATGGGGCCACCCCAAACATGGAGCATCCCAGCCCCACACAGCCCATGGGATGACCCCAAGCCCAGGGTGTCCCAAGGGGGCTCCAATGAGGTGGGGAGGGGCCCATCCCATCCCTTCCAGTGGTGGCACATCCTGCAGGGCCAGTGGGGCACGGCCATGGGGAGTGGGACCACACCAGGGCAGGGACTGGGCACAGGGCAAGGGCTAGGAGGGGCCTGGGTGGGCTGTGGGGCAGCTCTGGGGATCCCAATGCAGGGCACTGGGGGAATCAGAGCTGGTGGGGAGCAGGGGTTCCATTAAAAGGGGCTGGGACACACTGGGGAGGAACTGAACCCAGAGCCAAGGGGGTGTTGGAGGTGGGTAGGGAGCTGGGACCCATCACCAGGTGGGAAGGAACATGGAGGGATCGCTGGTCGGGCAGTGTGGGGAGGGAGGTGGTGGCTCAACACCAAGGAACCGCACCCCCGGATGCTCCAGCCCTGATGGGGGGAAGTCAGAGTGGGCAACATCTGTCCATCGACTTTGTGTCCCGATTTATCCACCATCACTCTTCCAACTCTCCACGAACCGGTGACTTGAGGCTGTTGACCCAGCAAAGCCAGGCAGATCCCCTGCCAGGTCTGCATTACTCCATCAAAAATCACCCAGCACAGGCAGAAAATACACCCCACACCTGATGTACCCCAACCCTTTGGGAGCCGCCACCACCACGAGTCCCCATCCCTGGAGGGATTTAAAAGACGAGTAGATGAGGTGCTCAGAGGGATGGTTTAGCAGTGGACAGGAACGGTTGGACTTGACGATCTCAAAGGTGTTTTCCAACCAAACAATGCCATGAAAACCCCAAATCAGACAACTGGGTCTTACCTCCAGGGACAGCTGGCTGATGTTCTGGGATTTCTACATGTTGCTCCAAAAAGAGAATCCCACACAACCGCTGACCACAGAAGCGTTTCTTCCTACAGGCAGAGATCTGCCCAAGGGACGCAGCTGCCGTCGGAGCATCACCATCCGAATCCAGCCGTGCTGCTCCCGTTCCTACGAGCATTGGGAAATGAGTTACTCAGGTTTGAACACACCCAAAGAGCAGAAATTTAAACATCCAGGTGGATTCTGCAGCAAAGAATCTGAGGTCTGAGCGACTCGAGGCTTTTGTGTAATTCCTGAGAGAGGAGGAGGAGGAGCGTGGCCGGCTCACCGCCCTCGGAGGGCAAGATGGGGCACGTATGGACTGGGAGGAACAGTTTTATTTTTCACAGAATCCCAGACTGGTTTGGGT
>NW_010303973.1:0-11481 GCF_000700745.2 Antrostomus carolinensis
TAAGTGATCCCCGACATCGGATTGGGACACCCTGAAACCAACAAGACTGACTGACTTTATCAATTCTTTTACCTGGATTAGTTTGTGCCTGAGAAACATATATTTATTGAAACCAGAAATTAACTTTTATATTGCAAATAAATTAAAAGTAAAGAACTTAACTTTAAATGTTCCATTCTTTAATATATAGTCATTTTTTTCTGAGGAAGTAATAATCCATTTTAATGGAGGATAAATAAATTTCACCAATGTAATTTTCTCATCTATGCCAACATTTTCTTTTCTTAGTAGTATTTGTTAAAAAGAAAAAGTGAACAACAAAACCCATCCTCATCCAAAAACAACAAACCAGCATCACCTAATGTTACAAGTGCTTCCTTAAGCCCAACATGTGGTCTTTGTTCAGACAAAAATCAGGCTGTGATCCTCCTCAGTAGTTAACATTGACCTAAATCCCAGAAAAGATATAAGCTCCTATAGATCTATAGATCTCGAATCATGCTGAAGTCCAGGAGTCTGCAGCTCTAACCTGTAATTCTAAGCTCACATAGACTTTTGTTGTTTGGGGTTTTTTTTTTGCTTGCAAATTCAGAGAAATAATATTGTTTTACCTTTGACTGTGGGGGGTTTAAACAAAGAGTAAGCTAATTCTAAAAAAATCTGCCACCATTTAACTTCTTAGTATGTACAATATTAAAGATATCTTTAGCAACATGGTTGTATGCTCCCAGTTTGACCCTGCCAGCCATGCCACTGCAACCTCAGCCTGGGTCAGATAAGTGCCACGTGCCCATGTGGCACTGTGAGCAACCTGCATTTGGATAGGGGGCTATCAGTCCAGGGTAAAACGAGTGGGGACCTACATCTCGGGTGTTCATGTGGGACTTCGTCAGGGGGCTTCCTCACCCACATGCAGTTCCATGGGCTGCGGAGAGCAACAAGGGCACATGAAAAGTGGGAGCACCCACATAAAAAAGAGGTGAACAAATAGGGGAAACACAAAATGTTGGAAAAAGGAGAGGGTGACTGCAACTCATAGGGCCTGTGAGAGGGGAGACTGTGTGTGTGCAATGGTGGGAACCTGTGCATGTGTGTGTACGCATGCCTCTGTGTGTGTGCCTGTGTGTGTGATTAGAACATATTGAGATTAGTTACAGAACAGCGTTTAGAAATTTGTTGGCATTTCTCAACATTTTGTAACAGTCTTGTGTTCTCGTTTATCTGTCGCACTACTGATACAGATTTTGCATATATAGTCCACTGCTTAATTATACATTGTTAGCAAATCGATAAACTGCTTCAATCTTGGTTTGTCTTAAGCTATATTAATTGAATAGCTTTTTCCCTGTAACGGTCACATTGCCTTAATAAGACTGAAAATCCAGTTTACAAGGCTTTAATGTACAGTTTACATTACTACTTCTCAGAAAAGAAATTGAATGCTGCAGCTGTGACAGGTAGCAGGTGAAGAAAAGTTGATTCAAAGAAAGTTATAAAATAAGACTAAAAATTTAGTTGTGGGGAGTCACAAGATGAAAAAAATGACATTAGAATATGGTAAAAAGTATTTCAGTATTTCTTTTATGCTAAACAAATTAGCGCAAATATTTACGGGTTTCTATTATAATGCAGAAAATCTGTTCTCATATTTCTTTTATACTTTTCATTATATAACTTCTGAAAAGGAAACTTGAAACGGTAATGACAATGTGAGTGCTATTCATTCACAAAAGTGAGAAATAAAAACAGTTAGGGTAGAGACTTCTCACAGTGTGGCACCTATATATTATATATAGCCAGGTTCATAACTAAAGTTCATCAAACTACAAGAGATCCCTCAGCTGTCTTTAAAGTGAATACTATGATTTAGTTTCCAGAAATTCTCTGTTCTTAACTTCTTCCAGACCAATCAATTGCTTTTTGTCTTTGCTTATTTAAAAATGCCCTGGGTTATTCTGAACCTGTAAAACTCTTTCGTACTCTTACTAATCTGCAGCCTAAGAGTGTCTAGCACTTTAGTAAAATGACACACTACTGGATCATTCTTCTGGATCCAGTTTTCCTAATGAGGTAAACATGTAATTACCAAAAAAACCCCAAAACCCAAAAAACAACAAAAAACCAAACAAGCAGATATTTATTTTTCTATATATTTTGACTCCTTTTGAAAGCTCCAGGGCAAAATTCTTACTAACCTAGAGATAAACACACTTTAGAAGTAAACTTTGTAATAGTCAAACTCTGTATTAGCTACCGATGTCGTTAAGAATGTGACTGGTTTTTGCCCCAAAGCCACTGATCTGACATATCACTAGTGTTCACAATGGCAGAGAATGACCTGATTCTTTTTCCTTAGAAGAGGTTTAGAACTGAAGCAGGGTTGATACGTATGGGAATAAAGTTAGTGTTTCAAGTTATATGGGAGAACACCAGTCCTAGAAGCCTTCAAAGAAACTTCATAATTTTCAGCAAATCAAGAAGCTGCCGCTATTTACAAATACATTGTTATTGTTATTCTTATTGTTGTTGCTATTAGTTTAAGTATCAGAAGTACCAAAAGAAAATGGTCGATAACTTTTTGTTTAGAATCAGCCCTAATAAAGTTGCTAGGAGCTTTGTGCTGCTGCAATCACCAAATTACTTGCCATTTGCAGCCAACACAACTTGAGCTCCCACCAGTCAACATAGCTGTTTGACAAATTTGTAGGGGAAACAGATGTAGTATTTGTGCAACCTCAAGAATGATAAAAGTTTTGGAAGTCTGTGCTACTGAACTAATTAAAACACTGATTTAGTGTTTTGAACAGAAATTATGAGTGAGTTGAGGATTTAAATATACCCACACTAATGAATATGTTGTTCAGATTATAGTATTTTTCAAACTGATACTTGAGAAAGTCAGTAAGAGGGCATTCTTTTAAGATTTTGGTTGGCTGAGAGACCAATTCCTAATTACGTCCCTGACTCAATGCATTTTGGTTTATGTTCACTAAAGTTCTCAAGGGCTGAATAAAATAAAAATCTAAAGCTTTCATAATCTGCACAAGACAAAAAGAGAAATAAATATGGAAATGCACCAAAATTAGCAGATGGGAGAAATCCATGCCATAATTCCCCCTCACCTAGGCTGACTTGTATATTTTTTTTTCACCTCTTTCCTGGAATTTTACAGAGAGAGAGAGACATTCTGCTTCTTCATTCTAGACATTCCAATATTTGAAACAGATTGGTTTAAAGTAAAATGTCTTAAAAAAAAATATAAGCAGATTTGGGAAGAATGTTTCAGGAGAATATAGGAGGTTATGCTGTTTTACACAAAAAAACCCCAATCAACCATAAGAGCAATAACTAGAACGACTATCACCCACGTAAAGTAAATACATGTCTATTCCTTGAGATCTGAAAAAAAAGCCAAGCAGCATGTATCAAATTGAAAAGTGTTTAATAAGTTTGTCAGATTTCCTTTCGACTAATCAGAAAATAAATATTACTGGATATTGCATCACCTTACTGAAGTACTGCCTCTGTTCTACTTTTATACTGGGAAAATATAATTTTAATTTTGCATAGCTATAACCTGCCAGAGTGATCCCATGGGTCCACACAGAACCTTAAACTAAAAAGAAAGCGAAAACAAACCACCTTTTTGAAGGTTTGACACTGACAACAGATGCAGTCAGTAACTGAGAGTTAATGAATTAAGACTTATTTTTCAAAGTGAGCAGTTACAGGCACATTGAGTGCCATTGTTGATTTCAGTGCCATTGCATTTCTACAGATGAAATGTTATAATATGTATTTTCAGGAAACACTAAACAGGGAGAAACTGAAGGTTATTTCAGGTATGCCATGCCAAAGCTCCTGTGTGCTTGGCTGCTTGATGCTACAGGAGAGAAGAACTTGCATGTTCATTGTTTTAATCAATTCTTGCTCAGGCATTACATGAATTAGATTTTTTCCTCTCTAGGAACACAGATTTGTCTATTATGCTGATTTAAAGTGTACATCTACAAATAGAAGGACCTGATCTAGAGTTATATTATAAAATAATTGTGGTACACAACCTATCAAATTTTTAAGCCATTAATGTTGTTTGAGCTCATGTCCCCTTTGTGTTGGTTTTCATTTAGTCATCTAAACAGTTTCTTATGACAGGTAGAGAAAAGACTGTGGAAGAAGGGTCTGAAATTCTTAATTACGACAGCATCGTGGTTGCATGCTGTTCTGTTCTGTTTTTTTCGTGTTTATCAGTACAATCTCATTGGTTTCTTATTCCTCTCCATACGTCTGTTTTAGTCAATGATTCTTTTCCCATCCATCCTTAGATTATTAACTCTTTAGGACAGCCAGCATCCTTTTTGCTCCCCCTTCTGCAGTGTTTAATCTGTGAGCTATTGCTGAGATCACTTAACTGCACCATAGCAGAACTTGTCAGCTGAGTTGTTCATACTGCATTAGATAATGTACTAAATGCAGTCTCCAGTACAAAAAGGGAAGAAAAACATATGCTTTCTTTAAGGGAGAATTCAGAATTTGATTTCAGGCTTTCTTATGCATTTTGAGGGTTGAGAAAAGAGAAAGAAGTATTTATCTAATATGGTTATTAACTATTTTTATACATATACCTGATTAAAATCTCGGTAATAATAGCACTTAAAATATTACAGCTAAGTAGGTAAACAAAATAACATACCTATTCCTTATCTCTCGGTGGCCCCATTTTATGTTCTGCCATGTGTCTTTGTGAAGTGTCAAATTCTTAGCTCACTGCACACAGGCTGATGGTAGTTACTACATTCTCAAACATGTCAAATGTTGAGGAAAAAAAGAGAGGAAATAGTTTGAAAATGTCAGCCTAGTCATAAGAAAAGAACTACAGCAAGACTTTGTAAGGACACAAGCTTTTTTAACTTCAGCCTGAATTACAAAAGCTGTCACAGTACCTTAGGAAAAACTACTGTTATTTTGGGTTATCCATACATACACATTTTAAAGTGTCAGAAGGGCATTTCTTTGTCAGGGTTGACATCACATTCAAACAGATTCTGTCTCAGGGAACATAACTAAGGACACATCTAACAGTCTATGCTTCAGTAATATAACGTAAAGATCTGGAACAAAGGAAAAACACTGTGTTCTGATTGCTAATTTGTACTATTAAAATACATTCTTTTACTACATACATATAATGGCCTAGATGATCAAGATTACCAACTGGGTTTTAGATCATCTCCATTTTTTATAGCAGGAAGCCATCTAAAGCTACCTAAATGAGGTGGCTTACATTGGTTTTAGCTAGATGCATTCCAACATCCTGATACGTCTTTTTGAGGACTTCATAAAAACAGTAGCTACCAGATTGTGAACCACAGGATCTGTTATTTACAGCAAATTTTTTCTCGTTATGTTTTACTTCTGCAGGTGCAGAAAATGTTGCTTTAATCAGCATTATCTGCTATGGTTTTCTCTTTCTTATTATTATATAAAACCTTCCATATGGATCTCTTCAAGGTAATAACAGAGCAGACAAGTCTGTTTGCTAAGTTAAAGAGGACATACTACCATTAAAACAATTAGATTTTCCTTGTAGAATACTTCTCCTTTTCCCACTATACTTTCAAGACTTCATTGCTATGAGAAACCTATAGGTACATTATTTCAGCTTATGGTATTTCCTCTTTCTTTGTCACTCTTATCCAGCTTCACCTGCCTAATGTGAAGTGATCCTTTCAAAACACTTCTCTTTACTACCCACTCTCCCTGTTATGCACGATATCAATATAGTTTGATTGATAAATATGTACATGAATCTCTAACCATGCCATCAGAGTGGCCAGCTTTGGAAACATGAATTATGAATTGATCTAAGGTCAACAGGCAGTAAAGTCTTCTGAGTATTTTCCACCTCAGATTGGAATAAATTTCTTGACTAAATAAACACACAGCCAAACTGCAGCTGTTAGACAGAAGAAGTAAAATGTGAGAGTGACAGTCGCTACTCTGGAGAAAATCTTTTATTTGATGATCAGACAGACTTGATCAGGAAACAACCAACTGTGACAGATAAGGTGGTCTTAGCAGGCATGTTGGTAGTGAATGACCCCTACATTGAAGCATATGCTTGCCAGGAGAAAATCAAAGTAGGGTCTCTGCATAATTTTTCTAATTGAAATGGGTGTTGATAAGGCAGAGGCAAAAGCTTGTCCTTTTTGAAATCTAAGGAGCAAACAAAGAACATTTATTAACTGTATGACTTGTTTGGAAATCTGGAATAAAATATGCTGCCAAACTTTAGCAATTTTATGCAAGTATGCAGAAAATGGTCAAGTCTAGAGATGGTAAAATGTGAAACTTGAAATAAACCTGACAGTAATAATGTATTTTTTTTTTTCACAGACCTGTACAATTAGCATATTGAGAGAATAGCTGAGTCTAAATAGTTTATCTACTTTCAAACATATTTTTTTCCACCTATGAAAAATATTTTCTTTAGTATTCTTGACTTTATTTAATTTCATTGACAATTTTACAAACATTATAAAACACTGCCTTCAGGTGATACAGGAAAGCCTTCTTTTGAGAGTTTTGTCAGACTACTACTTAGTTTTTCCAACACATTGAGAATCAGGTAGCTCCTAGCTCATACTTCCATGGGAACCAGAATAAAAATTTCTTCACAGTGGAATGTGATTTCTCAACAAAGTAACCTATGAAACCTAAAAAAACTCCTTCCATAACTTTTTATGGCTTCAAGCATTTCATTAAAAACTGCATAGCTAATCAAAACAATAAATACACATTTGTATTTTTAAACAGAGTAGAGGAACAGACTGTGAAAATTTCAATTACACCTTGACAATCAAAACCATACATTTAAAAGAAGAGTCTGTTCTCTTTCTATCTCTGCTTTCTGTTCTTAGTTAATTAAGATTCTAGTTATTATAAAAATTATGGGAAAATTATTTAAAAATCAATAATATACTTGGATTACTTTTATATATACATATGTCAACAGCAGGTTGTTACACTCCGAAGGCTTTATTCTAATGTCACACAGTAAATCACATTCTACCATTCTTGGGTACAGATGAAGTCTAAATTTTTCCTTATAAAAAAACCAAAGTAGTCTGAAATTCATAATTTCTCATCTAGATATTGTAAATGTTTAAACTTTACATTTCTCTCTGGGCCTATTCATCTTTTCTTTCAGATTTCACCTATATGTAGTTGTTCACAATTCTTAATATCCTTAAACTTTTTTAATATCCCTTTAAAATTTACTTCTCTCTTTGTTGTGTGACTATTTCTTACGGTTCTTCAAATTACCAATCCCTTCAAAATTTCTGAAAGTACATCAGGTTACTTATTTGAGTTAATATTAAAAAATATTTAATTGTTTTGTCCCTTCAAAGCTTTCCTTTACAAAGTCATTTTTTTTTCACACAAAAGAGCTTCAGCTTCCTTGCAAAGGATCTATTTTATAACTACTAGAATTAGGTGAAAAATTATCCTGTGGAATGAAAGGGTTTTTTAAGCAAACTTTATTACAAAAAATGTGTTAAAATTACAACTGTAGAAAATATTCTTCTACTTTGTTTTGAATCTCTCACAGATGGACTGTACCTCATAAATCATAAGTTGGGGTTTTTTTTCACAGTGTTTGTTTTTCAATGCAGGACCTAGTTGGTCCAGAAGGAAAGACATGATCGGTCATTTATTCCATGATGGGGAAGACTAACTACATCCCTCTGGTCATTGCTTCAGTCTGTCCTTCAGAGACACTATTTAGAGAGACAGTATAGGGATTAGTCAAACTAAAATGTGTTTCCCTAGTCAGCAATAATGTTTAGAACCAAAATAGAATTGCCTTTGCCTCTCCTTGGTGTTGATTTTGTCTAAAATTTTCCCTATCACAATGGAGTTTCTTAGAAGCTTGTTCTAGTTTTGCCATGAAAGACTGCAAGTAGCTTTCTCTTGGAAACCCTGACATCAGACATTACAATGAAAGTATCAGTGTTCCTCTTCATCCCAAAGATGTTTAACTGCTTTGGCACAGTCTTTTTGTTTAGTCTTGCAACCCATCCTCAGCTTTTCTGCAGTTTTGCCTGATTCTTCCAAACCATCCTAAGCTCTCCACTGGCCTGGATCTTTGTAAGTCACTTACCTGAAGCAGTCTGTATCTCAGCTAACCGTCCTGAGATCCTCATCCAAACATATATAATAATAATCCGGCAGCTACTCTTCCTCCTTTCTATTTCTTTATCAGGAAGAAAAACAAATGAGTAAGACCTTTCTCTTCCCAGTATCTCTTGTTAGGAGCCATCTTTTCTGAACATGACAGATCTTGAATTCTTTGCATTTTTATATTAGAAGTGAAACATGACTAGCCTGCATGCCCTTCTCATACTTTTCCCTAGGCCAAGTTTTTAAGGCTATGTAGAAGCTGCTGTTTGTCAATGATAGGTCTAAATGACTTAAAGCAGTCAAACTCCAAGTCAGATATAAAAATGGCACTTTGACATTATCATTCTTAACATTGTGAATCCTAGAAATACGCAGCTGTCTCTGAGAGAGCCATTGGCAGTGCAAGTATGATAATTTGTGTCCCAGAAATGGTAAAGGGAGGTGAGTTAGGTATCCCGGACTGGCAATCACAGCCATGCACCTGAAAGTTTAAGAGGTGGTAAGGCCTGGGTTGTCTTCCTTTCCTGAATTTATATGTCTAAATTACTCTCCTGGTGAGCTTTGGTTCAGGAATGGCAAGACCTAGAACTACATTTGGAAAATAAATCCATTAATAACTGACAGAAATCCAGAAAATAAAACAAAACAAAGTGCCCCAGTACTCCTCCCAAAATGTTACTGGAATCAATTAGTCAGAAATAGTCTTCTGCTTACAGTAATTCCATGATAAGAAGAAAGGGGGGGGGGGAAGAGGGGAAAATATGATTATGTTATCTCTGCATGAAATTATACACTTAGACATATTAAAACAGTTATTATGCAAACATTTAGGAAAATCTTCTCCTGAAGTATACTACGTGGATGTCATGTATCATAATGCAGATTTGCTGTTTTGCAGCATGATAGAATTGCTTAATAGACCTAGGCATATATAACAGATGTTTCTATGCACTGTCCCAGAGTTATATGATGGACAAGCTCTCTAAGCAAGGCATATACATGTCATGTCAGGTAGAGGGGAATATACTCCTGTAGATTCTTCCTAGTAAGGAAGAAAACAGATTAAAAATTAAATTTACATTTTTGTTTCTCCATTTCATATTTGTAATGTTCTGTACTTGAAAGAAACACAGATTTTATAAGGTCTTGACATTCATTAGAACAGTGCATCTAAATATATACTTGAATCTTTTGAAGTTATTACACTATTCTGCTGTATTTTTGATGACGTTAAGTGCACCTAATCTTCACATAAACTGTTTTCACAACTGTTTTCAGCTTTAGAAACTGAATTCTAGGTTTCCTCTTCCCTTCATTGCTTAGAATATTATTTATTAGTTAGTGGAATCAATAATGGCAATCATAATTTTAACCTTCCTAATAATTACACTGATATAAAAATATTATAATAAAACAGTTCATAGATTATTACTATAAATATATTATTTTTAGTGGTTTTAACGTGTTTGTTCAGATTCCGTTTTCAGATTGTTATACTTTCTTCATTGATAAGGTCAGAAAAAGAAACTTGGTATTTCATACAATTTTGTGAGCTCATATATCCAACAGTTGGCAATGAAAACATTATATATTATGATTATCAACACAAATTGAGTAGTGTAGATCATATTAAGTAGTAGTTTGTAGAAGAAAAAGTAATTTTATTACACGTGAAAAATAAGCATCAAATTTCCCAGGTCCTCTTACCTTGATTAACCACTGGGCATAATGAAAAAGCAATTTGCAACACACACTCAATTCCAGCACACAGATACAACATTCAATACAGTAATAACTTAACATAGCTCTTTATGTAATTTTTTACATCTCTTTCTGATTTTCTATTATATTTTTAGAAGACTTATCTCAATATTTCAAAAGTAATTCGTACTCTAAATTTCTGCACTTGTTTTCAGTCACAACATAAAATCTGTTCTCTTTTCCTCTTATGTTGTAGAGATAGCATATTTTTAAAGGAACTTTTTTCTTAACTTGCTTTATGTGGATAAACTGAAGGGCTTCTTATTAGACTGTTTTACTGAATCACAGAGTTTATTGAGCATACATTCTACCTGACTTCTGGATCTCTAAAAGATTTATGGGTATCTACTATGTATCTTTAACAGACCTCTGGAGGTTGAGAGATTTCTGAGTAGGAAAACCTTCAAAGAAAGCTGAAAGAGGTTATTAAAACAATAGCATTAAAATGAACACTTGGGAACACCTGGGAAAAAGGCATTCCTCAACTTTCTTTCCTTAAGGCAGCACCATACAGCTTAAATGATGGTCTAGGCTTCTTAAGAATTCATAAAAGGAAAAAAAAAAAAAAAAGGAACAATTCTAGAAAACCCACAAGCTATGTTCAGCAATAGTCCTTAAGTCTTTTTTGATGGTAAAAAATTGGGGGTTTTATAAGCTAAATTAAGCTTAATTAGGCTATCATTTGGGGGATTGCCATATGGTATCAATAAATCATTGATCAGAAGCTACTGCTTTCCCTTAAAATAGATAAACATATGTCAGGTACTCATACTTAAATCCATATCATTCCACTCTGAAGTATATACATACCAATTAACCACCTAGAGCTGACTGACAATAGATTCATCATGTGACTGAATATGAGTATCTCAAGGATATATATGCCATGAGAAGCATAGGAACATTTTGCTAACATATTGGTGAAAATTTTCCTACCTGCATCACAGAATCCATCTTTTCAGACTTCCAGAACATTCTTCATTTCAGTGAAGGCTTTTTGGTCACAGCACGTGTCCACAGCACATTAGTCCTGCTGAGGGAAAACTGTTATTAAAAAAAAAAAAGAGAGAGAAAAAAAAGAAAACCACAAAAGCAAAACACTTTCAGTCATTGCTGCTGTGTATAAGCAAATCTGACACCCTGAAAGAATTTCAGTATGCCACAGCACATCATTCAAAGTTGGGATAAAATAAAAATACAGGAACAATTTATTCCTTTAAAGAGCAGTCTCATTCTTCAAAACTTTTAGAATCTGGGGAAGGGGATGTCGCTTCTCTGAAAATGAAAACAGAAAAATTTTGACAGCATATCCTTCCACTTGGATTCCAAATCTGTCTGTAGAAGACTTAACACAGTTTGAAGATGGTTAATTTTAGTTTTGAGTCTTTGCAAGGAAACTTAGACAAGTGTGGCCAGAGCTTGTTCTCAGAGTTGAATGCAAAGCAAACACACTTTTGCCTTCAGCTGCCATATCCATCCCATGAAGCAATCAATGGCAAGGTGAGAGGTTGGATTAGAATTCAAGTCGGCTTCCAG
>NW_010303973.1:11511-12040 GCF_000700745.2 Antrostomus carolinensis
GAGCATCAATCCCCAACTTTGATGTTATACGTAAGCCTAAGAATAGGCTGGCAATAGTGAACCTGTTTTGGTAGCTTATGACAAATTGAACAGCTCAGTTATGACTTCAGAATGGGAGCTTATTTTTATAACTGTGCCTTTGCTTCCTTTTTCACATTGATAGTGCCAGAGTACAGTGAGCCTTTGTGTATAAAATAGTATAATTTCAGTAAATCTACAATTTTTTACAACTTCTTTATACTCAATACTTAATTTTGGTAACTAACCTTGTTGTTATTGATTTCTAGGACTGGAAAACTGTCTGTTGTTTTTTATTTTGTTTTGTTTTTCCTCACAAGGCCACCAGGAACACTGTATTTTATCATTTACATTCTGTTCCATGTACTAGTATAACTGGTGACTTTCTATAGAGAATTACTTTCTGCATTTAGAGGAAGAGATGGGTCAGATGCACTTCAGTGAAGCAAGAGCTTAAAAAAAGAGATTATGGAGGGTCAGAAATGAAAACATTGTAATCAGCAGACTGCTG
>NW_010303973.1:12096-16747 GCF_000700745.2 Antrostomus carolinensis
CAACTGAAACGTCTGCATTCTAAAATAATTGTTCTCTACACTATTGTTTTTTTGTTGTTTGGTTGGTTTTTTTTTTAGTTTAACTATTGTCATTTAGGGATTTTTTTTCCACTGAAAGTGTGAGGAAACTGTGCCAAACTTCTTGCCAGCAACCAACTGAAACGTCTGCATTCTAAAATAATTGTTCTCTACACTATTGTTTTTTTGTTGTTTGGTTTTAGTTTAACTATTGTCATTTTGGGATTTTTTTTCCACTGAAAGTGTGAGGAAAGAGATATTTAATGCTTTGATATGTAGCACTTTGAAAATATAAAGTTAGCTGGACAAAAATCCCCTTTATTTATGAGCTAGGCCCATACCAACAACCTTGACTCAAAGTTGTCAGAACTGTGATAATTAAAAAGCCAGCATCAGAAGTGAGGAAATAAGGAATAGAATCATGCATACATACCTAAAATGCTAGTGCAATTTTTCAGAATTATCACAAATACAACAGAGTCACTTTTAAATATATTTAAGGTCCAGGATTCCCATGTTTTAAACTATGTGCAGAAATACCTGCTCTACTGACTACTAGCTGCTTTACAAGTGGTAGTAGCATTTGCTAGATGCTACTGCAGAAAGCATTTACAAATGCTGATTAAGGTACTGCTGTAGCCTTCACTAAAACTAGAACACTTCTAAGAGTGAGATGTGTCCCTGCAGCTGCTATAATAAATCATCTATTCAAATGAATGGACTATTAGAACATGATAGTTGTATTTGCATTTATCAGCATCAAAGATATTTTCATTAAGTTTTGTTCATAGTACACATGCTAAAACACATTTTTCATTTGCTATTATATAGATTTATCTTTGCATCAATATCTGAAATTCTTAAAAATAGAAAAAAGGTGTTTAAACTGTCATCACCATAAATAAATCTAACACCTAACAGAAAGCCTGCAGTAAGGGTGAAGGAAGACATAATTCTTTAATGAAAACTCTTCAAAAGAACAAAAATACATTTTTATCTAAAGGTTATTCTTGTCTTGAAAAAAAGCTTACCTGCTCGGATGAAACTTTGGAACCTTACAGGACAAGATAAGCCTTTAAGATGAGTTCATCCAAAACCTACCCTTTACTACACAAGCTTTCACAAAGTTGACAAAGTTTATAGCTTGCAGAAAAGGGACATAGCAGGACTTCCATTAACATATCCATCAAAGAGCAAATTGAATGACCCAAATATCATCACAGGGGCAAAGACTGACAAATGTTTTCTGGTTCTCTGTATTTTGATAGGGGACAAATAATAAAATATTCTACATGTCTCTTGGACATCTTCATCTTCCCCGAGGAAGGAACATCTAGCCATGGCAACTGACTGCATTTATACTTCCTTGGAGGGAAGGAAGAAGATAATTAGTGACACCACTGTGATTCCATCTATCTCCAGCTTTATGTAAATCAACCTTTTCTGTGGTACAGTAGTTGCCATTGTAAAACTGTTATCCGAATCCCTGATGTTACTCTTTCTGTTTCTCTTTCCTTTCCCTTCCCTCCAAAATATCACCAATTTCAGATTTTTCCTTTACCTTTGAAAGTGGAAAAAATAGATCATCAACAAAAAAAACCCCAAACTCTCAATTCTGTTCTACATTTTGAACAAGTTGTCACATGCAAGATACTACATACTGTAGCTTCTGGAACTGTTCTTGTCTATGCACAAGACAGAAAAAAAATATCTCCCATCACATACGTTATTACTTAGAGGTCATTTATTTTGACAGGTTTATCTGATTTCCACAAATAAGTGAAGACTTCTATAATGACCTTATACTGTCACACAGAATACCTGCCAGTGAGTCTTAGCACAGAAGTGAACAGAACATGGGCAATATTCAAAAGAATATCAAAAGACTCAATTTTATTTATTCCATTTAACTTAATCTGTTTCTGTTTACAATAGCGACTCGAGATGCTTTAAATAACTGAAGTTCCCCATAAGCCATTCTCATCAGTGATTGTGAATTACTAGTTTTCTCTGAGACTCTTATTTCAAGCTGTAACTATGCTTAAATTATTTGGAATGAAATCAAGACATATTTCAGAAGATGAATGCCTATAAATAATTACTGGAAAAAAAAATAAAATTCTCTCCAGCTTATTCTTACTTTGGTCAATATAATTCACAAATGTGGATAAGAAAATTTAGTTTACATGATGCTTGACTATAGTCAGGTCTCCAGGTTGATGGGCATAGGTATGATTAGCTTTTTATCATCATTCAGAATGTCATAACTGACTTACCTCTTTATTTTTTGTGCCTAAAAAAGCTTTAAATAATCATAAAATCCACTCTTAAATCTCACAAAAAGCTGCAAACAGGTGAACTGTTACATTAAGTCCACCTGAACCGAATGCAATATGAATTTAACATGGTTTCAAAGCTAAGGTTTAAGCATCATACACATAGGAGTATAACAATATTACTTTATTAAAAAATGTTACTATTTCCAGTGACATTGTTATTTTTAATGACCTGTTATAACGTAGCATCTTCTAGGACTGAAAATACATTGAGTAAGTAAATCTGAAATTAAGGAAAAAGCAATTGCAGATACTAAAAAAAAATAGAGTGGGATAATTGTGCTTTATTAGGTATTTTAAGGAAATAGTTAAATGTTTGAGGAATACATAATACAGAAATAAAGATTGCATTTATTTAAGGAAGATCACTGTGAAATTAGACTGAGTATAAGCTGAGAAGGCTGTAGTTTACAGAATATTGCAGAGAATGATATGAATAGAAATATTAATTTATGCTCTGCTTAGGAATTTATGCCTTGGAGATTGTTATGTATTGTAGAATATGAACAAATTTTATGAGGCAGGTGGTAAAAATGGCTGTGACATTTTAAGAGATTGTCTTCTACCATTTAAAATTTAGGCTCTGTTATTACCTAAATTTAAAGTGAGTGTAGTTAGTCTGAACAGATACCAAAAGTGTTTTGAAGCAACTTGGTCAGCTTTGTAAGAGAACAGATAATGAATGTTCATAAACCTTCTTCCACCTAAGTGGTGGTGCCAATAACCTCCAAATGAAGTGTAAATCCAAACAAACTGTATCTAGTTAACACATTTCATTGACATAGGATATTCTGTGGTGGATCAAAACTTTCTGAGATTACAAGAAACTTCCTGATAATTAAAGATTAAAAGGTGATTGTTTAAAATTTTGATCAAGTAAATTTGAAAAACAGTTTTTCCAGAGTATTTTCATGGATAGTTTAAATAAGAAATTATCACCCTTTTAAAGTAACAAAGAAGTGTACCCTTACTTTATTCACAGAACTCCTTTTGAAATGAAAGACAGTGAAAGGAAGAGAAGCACAATGTAAAATATGTTTTATAGACAAATCAGTATGGAACAATTTTCATTGTTTATGATTTCTAATTAGAAAACATTGTTTGTTCCCACTTAGGAATTTTTATTTTATTTTTTATTAATCTATAGCCTCTGTAAATCTTTATCAGTTCCTCTATTCTCTTTCTCTTTGCATTCTAATTTAAACTACTCTTTTTTATTTCCACTTTTTTTTTCCACTTTTTTTTTTTTTTTTTTGGTCATATTTTCCCCTCGGCTTAGTCTTGAAAGTTTGACATTGAAATTCATGTCAATGATTTAAAATTGCTCTTCTAGGTATTGTAGCAGTATAGAGAGAAATAGAGCCTTTGAATTAACATAAGGAGAAACTATTACACTCAGCAAACTACTTATAATAATGCAATAAAATTTTTTCCAAGCAACAGTCTGGAGGAAAATGTTGTTTCATACCTTAAATTGTCATTTCAACCAGAAAACTTTAATCACTGATAGAAGGCTCTAATGCTACAACATGAGTGGCACAAGTTCAATGTAGGTATGATGTTTTTACAGCTAAGAAACATTTTTTTAAAACCATAATATTTGAAACTTCATATATTATTCCTTCTTTTATCTTATTTTCTCTTTCTCCTATGGTATGTTTCCAATACATCACTTCATTCTAATCTACAGGGAAAGAGGAAGTATCCTTGTAACAGTAGATAACATAGACTAGAAAAACAAGTAGACTGGGTAGTGGCATAAGAAAATTAAAGAAAAACTTGAGCATTCCAATGCACAGATACCTGTCATCACCTTAAATGTTTCCATTACTTCTGCAAAAGGGAACTCTTTAGAAGAAGGACTTGTTCATTACCTGTTTTTTCCCAGCCATGTTGAAATATCCATGAGTACAATCTGTTGCAGTTTGTAACTTCCAAGCTTGGAATTTCTTGTATGGTTAATGATGTGGAAGGGAGCTGGAGGATAAGGACTTCTGAAGAGGAGGCTGGGGAACAAGGGACAAACGTGTGATCTACAGGTACTGGAAGAAAGAAGAAAACAAGAGAGTGGAGAATGAGGGTAACTTGTAATACTGAAAGAAAAGAGGCAGAAAAATGCATAGAAAAAGATCTCTTACTCTGTTATTTATACAAAAAATAGGACCAAAAATCATGCTCGGTGTTTTTTCAAAATATCCTGAATACTACATGTCAGCAAATTGTAAACAAATGGAAATTACTAAGAAATTTTCAAATTGATAAGGAGTTTGGTTTGTTAACAGAAAATTAAAAAATGC
>NW_010303974.1:0-500 GCF_000700745.2 Antrostomus carolinensis
ATGATGTCACCGGTGCTGGAGGTCACCACGCTGATGATGTCACCAGCGCTGGAGGTCACCGCGCCGATGATGTCACCACGCCGATGATGTCACCGTTCCAGCCACAACCACGTGCTGGATTTGAGGGGATTCCCCCCCAAACCCGTTTCCTGCTGCTCCCCAGCGCTGCCAGCGTGACGTGCAGCACACGCCAAACCCCCCTCATTAACGAGGAGCTCGTTAACGACCGGCCCTCGTTAAACCTTCATGCCCTCGTCAGCGGGGTGCGGGGAGAACCCGAGCGTTACCCTTTCACCAGGAAGTCACGAATCCAGGGCTGGCTGCTGCTCTCCAAACTTCCTGCTGGGGGCTGGGCCTCCCATCCTCCTCGTTAACCTCCTTAATGAGCCGGGGGGGTGCTCACTAATTACCCACAGGGTCGTTAAGCGGAGCTGCCGGGGTCCCTCTGTCCCCTCAGGGGTCGGCACATCCCTCGGCAGGACTCTTTCAGCTCAGGGAGA
>NW_010303975.1:0-201 GCF_000700745.2 Antrostomus carolinensis
GTGGCAGGAGGTGACAGTCACCCATGATGGAGGTGGTGGCACTGTCACCGTGATCCATGATGGGGTGACATCCCCACCCCCCCCAACCACTCCCAGTTTGGATGGTGAAGAAGTGGGGGGGTATAGTGGGGTGATGGGGGTGTCATCCCCCCATCGGGAGTAGGCTGAGGGTGGCAGGAGGTGACAGTCACCCATGATGGA
>NW_010303975.1:276-517 GCF_000700745.2 Antrostomus carolinensis
CAGCAGGGGGGGGGTGGCTCAGCAAAGAGTGTGCAGCCTGAAGCAGGGTGTCCCCTGTCCCCCCACCCTCAGCAAGGACCTCAGTGTCACTTGGTCTTGGGGACACTCAGTGTGTCCATGCAGCACCTGCATCTCCGGTGGGACATGGGCAGTATCCATAGTGTCCCCAGGGTCACTGGGAGGGGGAACTGGTGTCCCCAGGCTGCACCCCAGTGTCCCCAAAAGATGTCCCATGGTCCCT
>NW_010303976.1:0-618 GCF_000700745.2 Antrostomus carolinensis
GAAGCAGAGGTGGTTAAAGCGCATATTGAGCCCCTGCGAACCCGAGGCTGACTCGGGGCAGCCGGGGGGCCTGAGCCGCAGCGGGGAAGCCGTGTCCTCTGCTGCGTGCCACATCCACTTAGGGGTGACCCCGGGCACCCAAAACTCGGTCGGCGTTAAAGCAGTTTTGCCGCGGGAGACGCTTGTTACCCCCAGGGTTGCCAAGTACCACATAAGCAGGGCATTATTATTTTTGTTTCCTGCACCGGGAGCAGGCATCGCTAAAAAGCAAGAAAGCAAGCCCAGTGTAATTAAAGATGCTCATTTCTCCGCTGTCCCAGAACAACATCTCACCTCAGGTCACTCAAGCTAAGGTACGTGCCTCTGCCCAAAGGATTCGGCCTGGAGCAAAGTGGCTGCGCACTGACCCTCCCTCCCCGCTTGCTCTCACCAGTGTTGCGCTATCAGGAGGAGAGACATCTGCCATGCTGCCACAAGCAGAGACTCAGGTGCCCCGTGTCCATACATACCTATTTTATCTGCCCAAGCACAAATACAGACTGCGTGGAGAATGTATCGAGGGCAGCTCTGAGGATAGGAATTGAGGCTACTGGTGAACGAGAAGCTCAACATGAGCCA
>NW_010303977.1:0-1830 GCF_000700745.2 Antrostomus carolinensis
CCAGCACCCAGCACCCACCACTCACAGCTACACCCACCACCCCGGCACAGGTGGGCACTGCTGGTGGGCTGTGTGGTCCCAGGGGATGCCAGCAGGGATGGGGACAGGGATGGGGATGGGAACAAGGGATGGGGACAGGTCTGGGGACAGGAACAAGGGATGGGGAGACACCAAGGGTGGGAACAGGGATGGAGAGACCCCAAGGGTGGGAACAGGGATGGGGACAGCCCTTGGGATGGGAGCAGGGATGGGGACTGCCCTGGGGACTTGAACAGAGATGGAGACACCCCAAGGATGGGAACAGGGATAGGGACAGCTCTGGGGACAGGAGCAAGGACGGAGACACCCCAGAGTTGGGAGCAGGGATGGACAGTGCCAGTAAGACCCTGTGTCCCCCAGCAATGTCTCAGGTGCCCACCCCAGCGCTCTCCCACCCCTGGGCACCTGTGTCTCCAGCAGCCCCCGATGCCACCGACAGCTCCAGCACCTCCTCGGGGGAGTGGTACGAGAACGTGCAGGGCCTGGAGCCACCCAAGGACCCCTCCCAACACCCTGGTGAGGACCCTGCGGTGACAGGGTGGGACCAGGGTGGCACTGGGGTGGTGCAGGGCTCCTCTGCCCCCCCAGCATCCTCCTCCCACTCCTTCCCAGGGGCTCTCCCCCTTGCAGGCTGTCTGGCTCCATCCTGTCCCTCAGGGGGACACACGCAGGACCCTGACTCCTCTGACTACGATGACATCCAGGGCTCTGCCTACTGAGGCTGCCTGACTGCTGCGGACAGAGGGGGGGACATGGCAGGGGGAACCTGGCACTGTTGGTGGCCAAGGACTCACCATCCCATTGCCAACGTGTCCTCTGGATTTCTCCAGGCTGTCTGGCTCCATCCTGTCCCTCAGGGGGACACACGCAGGACCCTGACTCCTCTGACTACGATGACATCCAGGGCTCTGCCTACTGAGGCTGCCTGACTGCTGCGGACAGAGGGGGGGACATGGCAGGGGGAACCTGGCACTGTTGGTGGCCAAGGACTCACCATCCCATTGCCAACGTGTCCTCTGGATTTCTCCGGCCATCTCTCCCGTGTTGGGGCACTGGTCCTGGTGGCACCAGAGGCTGCTTGGCATGGGCCAGATGTGCCAGACTCTATTCTGCAATTAAAAGCTTTTCCCAGAGGGTCACCGTGTCCCTCAGCCATGGGGGTGGCTGGTCACCAGCCCCACAACAAGGCTGGGTCACCAAGAGCTCCCATTTCTCCCAGTAAAGAAGTGACCCAAAGATGTCCCTTCCCACAGTCCCTTTGTCACAGCCATGGTGAGGCAGGTGGCGGGGATGTGGGGTGGGGGTGTCCCATAGCTGTCCCCAGTGTTCTGCAGCAACACAGCAGAGCCACCCTGAGTGTCCCCACACCACGCTGGGTCACCATCCTCCCCACCCTGGGGACACACAGCCACCGTGCCCATAAACCCTGGCAGGGGAAATCAGGGGAAGCCTCCGTGCCCATAAACCCTGGCATGGGAAATCAGGGGACACTGGCAGGGGTGGCACTGGATGGTCCTGGGGTGTCCTGAACCCTGGATCACCCCAGTCCGGAGTTGTGGGACAGATACCAAACTGGGACATGGGACATCACCAGTGCCAGGGTGGATTTGTCCCCTCACCCAGGGCTCAGGGGATGGAGGATGGATTATCTGGGGGTGGATCAACCCCTTCAGCATCCCCTGTGCTGGGATAAAAGCTGGAGCATCCCATGGTCCACGCAAGTCCTGGCAGGATACCCTGTGCCAGGCACAGCTTGGGGACAGGGACACTGGTGGGACTGGGGGGGTGGCT
>NW_010303978.1:0-576 GCF_000700745.2 Antrostomus carolinensis
AAGAGGGGGTGGCCATCAGGGGGGGTGTCCTCGGGGGCCTCGCCAACCCCACCAACCCCTGGTGTGGGGGGAGCATTGTCCCCCTGGTGCTTACCTTGGGGTTGAAGGCAAGTGTTTTGGGGTCATTGGGGTCCACCACGGAAGGGTAAGGCTCAAAGATGATGCTCTTGCGAGGAGACTCCAAGGCGGCACGGCACACGGCCACCAGCAGGGCCACCACCTTGGGGACAGAGTATGGGGAGAAGGGACAAAGCCCCAAGGTGACAGTGCAGTCACCCACCGTGTGTATCCCTACCTCGGCGCCCGTGGCCACCTCCTCTGCCGCACCAGACATGACGCCCAGGGTGTAGAAGGAGAAGACGCAGAGTTCCCGGGTGCACACCGCCGGCTGCGGAGGGGACAGGGGGCATGGGGTGGGTTGAGGATGGTGACATGAGGTGACAGCCAGTGTCCACCTGGTCCCCATCCCCGCACCTTGAGCATGGAGCCATTCTGGAAGACGTGCTGCTCGTCGCACACCACGCAGTACTCGTTGAGCGTCGGGCTCCGCTGCTCCGCGTACTTCATGATCTGAGG
>NW_010303978.1:633-1000 GCF_000700745.2 Antrostomus carolinensis
AGTGGGATGGGGCTGAGTGGGATGTGGGATGAGTGGGGAGGATGTTCTGGGAAGCGGGATGGGACTGAGCAGGATGTGAGGCAGTGGGATGATGCTCCAGGAAATGGGATGGGAATGAGTGGGATATGGGACAGGGGGCAGGATGCTCCGGGAAGCAGGCTGGGGCTGACCAGGATGTGGGACAAGTGGAGAGGATGTTCCAAGAATCAGGATGGGGATGAGTGAGATGTGGGACAGTGGCAGGATGCTCTGGGAAGTGGGATGAGGATGAGTGGGATATGGGACAGGGGGGAGGGTGCTCCAGGCAGCAAGATGGGGTTGAGTGGGATGTGGGATGAGTGGGAAGAATGTTCCAAGAAGCAGGATG
>NW_010303979.1:0-34047 GCF_000700745.2 Antrostomus carolinensis
CCAGCTTCGCTGCTGAAGCTTCAGGGGCACAAGGAGGAGGAGGAGCAAGTGGGGGAAGGGCCGCAAACCGCCTGCACTTCTGGCCCCGCTGCTGCAGCACTGAGGTACAGCCCCTGGGAGGGTAAAATCAGCGCAGGGCTCCCAAAATCCGGGCCTGCAGCCAGGTCCGGTGCCGGCTGGGTGCTGCTGCACTACGGTTGACAACCTCTTCCTTGGAGACCTGCCCCTCTGCTCCCTCAGAGGTTCATCCTTGCTGCAGCAACCTCCCTCTGCGGACCCCCCCGCCCCGCTTCCACCCTCCTCCCGCTCAGCTCCCCCTCGTCCCCGCTGCAGCCACCGTGTGTTGCAGCAGCTCGGCGGGTAGAATTTTGCAAGTCACACCCAAGAGTTATGAGCATTTCAGGTGGGCTTCAGCTTCTCATCCAATACAACAGACAGGTGATCTCTAGGTGATCTCAAGTGCAGCTGGAGAGAAGATACAACACGATCTGTTTTCCAGTTTCAGTTTTTTTTCCTCTACCCCTGAGATGAAGGACAAACAGGCCATGGAACTGAATCACCTCAGCAGCAGGGTGAGAGTGCTGCAGGTACAAGAAGTTGTACCCCAATGCCACAAATCCCAGCAAAGACAATAAACTTAAACATTCTTTCATACAGCATCTAAGTCACTAAGCTGACATATTTAATGAGACAAAACCACAGGACATAGTCCTCTTCCAGGGGTGCAAATATGTAGTAACTACTACCCAGTGCAGAAACTGCTTCTCTGCTGGTATTTATCTCCCTTGTTGTTTAACTTGTTTACCCCACAAAGGCTTTTGGAATGTCCAGTGAGTCCTCTCTGGATAGGGCTGATCTATCAAGAGGAGGGAGCGACCTCAACATTCAGCTAAAACCTCTTCCACTGCCCTTTGTGGGCCTGGGCACCCTTTACCATGTGGGATGACTTTTGAGAGCCCAACCTTACACTATAAATCCCACTTATGATAATGTATCTGATACACAAACCCTGGAGAAAAATTTCCCTAATTCTGACTCTGCACTGCTAAGAACGATTACGATTATCAGCTTTTATCAGTAGCCACCATTTTCAGAAAAAAAAAGAAAAAAAACAAAACAAAAACAAAAACCAAGAGCAGGATTACCCTATTTATGTTTTGGTTGGTGAGTTCATTTGGTTCTCAGCCCATTTTTGTGGCTGAAATATTTGCCCATGTATTTGTTCTAAAGTGCGCAGTACACCAGCATCTACAAGTACTATTGTGGAACCGCTCAACCCTGCTTATATTTTTAAGTAGGATGAATGTAGGTCTGTGCTGACTAAGAAGGGCAGATAGAGATGCCAAGTGCCTAAAACATGTGGAAATGTGCCCATTTCATCCAGTTGCCTAAACAGGAGCCAAACACTTAAAAAAAAATTAGCTTCAAATTTCTGGCTAGCTACCCATCTTCAAGATCCCAATATTCACAGTTTCAGGACAAAATGCCCCGACAGCCTCACAAAAAAACCGCAACAAACCCCCCCAAAAAACCAAAAACCCAACACCTTGCTAAATAAAAGCTATTTTAAAAGCTATAGCAGCACTAATGTACATGAACTATGTGTCCGTGTGTCAAAACAACTTGCAGTTACACACTGTTTTCCAAAAAAACACATAGCAGTTTTATCCAGACAGTCCACGGATTTGCTCTGCCCCACACCTCCCTTGTGTACAGCCACAAAGACCTCTGTCAAACATACAAAACACTAAGAAAAAGCCAAAGGTCACAGCAATACTGGCAACATTTAAATAACATGGTGGTACAGAATCTCCTGGAAATGGACAATGCCCATGCTAAGAGGTGGTGGGAAAACAAAACTCATCTCTAGATAATGCCTTTGTGGCCACAAATTGATGTTACTTATAGTGTGTGAATGAAACACACCAATCACACATCCAGAGGTTTTTAATACCAAGGAGGAATCTTTCTCACCGTTCCTAGATGCCAATGAGTTAATTCTGATAGACATTCCGGCTCTGCTCCAGGGCATTCCAGCTGGGTCCCCCAGCAAGGAAGGGCTGACCAAATCCTGGCTCAAATCCTGGCCCATCTCACTATTTACACATTACCTTAGGCTCATCATTCCTCACCTCCTCTCTCTCAACAGACAGCTAAGACATTCAAAGTTTTGCACAACACCACAGAATGTAAAACTGAACAGAGTAGAGCTCTCTACAACTACCTGAAAGGAGGGTGTGGATAGGTGGGGGTTGGTCTGTTCAATCAAGGAACAAGTGACAGGACAAGAGGAAATGGCCTCAGGTTGGATCAGGAGAGGTTTAGATTGGATATTAGGAAAAATTTATTTACTGAAAGAGTGATCAAGCATTGGAAGGGGTTGCCCAGGGCAGTGGTGGAGTCCCCATCCCTGAAGGGATTGAAGAGACATGTAGATATAGTGCTGAGGGACATGGGTTAGTTGGGGACTTGTCAGTGTGAGGTTCATGATTGGACTCGATGAGCTTAAAGGTCTTTTCCAATCCAGGCAATTCTGGGATTCTGTGAGAGAACACACTTAGCCAAGCCATCCTAGAACAAATTCCATAATATTTTCATTCCCATCAAACACATTTCTGCAACTCAGGTTCTTAGAAAATTTTTCTCTGAATTTCAGAATCCTAAGTCCTAGGTTTGTCTGGCTTCTTGCCTTTTTTAAGTTTTATAGCAGCAATAAAATACGTTCTCTGATTTTAATTTTACAAATTCATACTGTAGCTTGGCTTATTTACAGTAGCACTGTACAAATGTAACAGTGTTTCTCAAAGTGTTAGCTTTATAACATTTATGCTGACCACACATTTCATAAGTGATATACTGAAATTTTTTTTCTTCTGATTAAATGTTCCCCAAGTCCCTTTAAATTTATATAAAATTAATCGATGGCCACAATAATTTTAGTTCTTTCCATCAGCTTCAGTGGTAATGCTGAGTCAGTCCTGCAGGCCTCACTTTTTAATTCAGGAAAAATTTCCATTCAGAAAACACTTCAGGATCTGGTCTGTAGTAACATCGATTTTTCTAATGAACGGCAAAAATTGAAACACAAAAACATAATTTCAGTTTCAATTGAATTGAAGCTTAGGGCCTTACTATCTTTCTGCTTCCCAGAGTTTTATTTTCCAATAATTTATTGAAATTTCATCTAAGCACCAAATTTTGAAACACCTTCAGAGCTCACTGAATAAAAATATACCCAGAGGGTTCGAATCAATCCATATGAGCATCAGAATCCATCCCTGCAGCAAAAACAGCTGATAAAACACATCAGACCCAAATATCCATTTGCTGATAAGCCTGATAAGCCCTGAAGTGATGCGATACTGCCTGTACATAATATCTATATACACAAATCTATTGGGCTTTGCTGACATTAAAAATTGCACCACTTTAATTAGGTCAGTTAAACTAAATGGTATGAGTACTTTAGTGAGAGTACAAATATATGGCTGTAGGAAAGAATACACTCATTTTATCAAGTCCTGCAGAAGAAAATGAAATATATATCAGGATAGTAATACACTGACATATCAAGTTGCACCAGGGAAAGTTTAGATTGGAAGTTTAAATTGGTGAAGGGCTTAGAGGGGAAGCCATATGAGGAGAGGCTGAAGTCGCTTGGTTTGTTCAGCCTGGAGAAGAGGAGACTAAGAGGAGATCTCATCGTGGTCTAGGACTTCCTCACAAGGGGAAGAGGAGGGGCAGGTGCTGATCTCTTCTCTCTGGCCACCAACGCCAGGAGCAGAGGAAATGGCAGGAAGATGTGCCAGGGGAGGGTGAGGTTGGCCATGAGGAAAAGGTTCTTTAGCCAGAGGGTGGTGGAGCACTGGAACAGGCTTCCCAGGGAGGTGGTCACGGTACCAAGCCTGACAAGATTCCAGAAGCATTTGGTCCAGGCCCTCAGACACATGGTCTGAATCTTGGGATTGTCCTGTGCAGGGACAGGAGTTGGACTCCACAATCCTTGTGGGTCTCTTCCAACTCACAACATTCTATGATTCTTTATCAGGAAGAATTTATTTCCTGAAAAGGTTCTCAGGCATTGGAAGGGGTTGCCCAGGGCAGTGGTGGAGTCCCCATCCCTGGAGGGATTGAAGAGTCGTGTAGACATAGTGCTGAGGGACATGGGTTAGTCGAGGACTTGTCAGTGTTGGGGTAATGATTGGACTCTATGATCTTAAAGGTCTTTTCCAATCCAGGCAATTCTGGGATTCTGTGATCTATGCTAGAGGTTGTAATAATATAACTATTATAGTACAAGAAGTCCTCACATTCCTACGCAAACCTTTCTTGAAACAGTTCTACATATATATATGCCTGAATTGGGAGCAGTGGAATGTAATGCCACAGAAATATTTCTGTGCAGATATTTTTCTTGGGAGTGACACAATTATACACAGATGTAGTTCTGTAGGATTTGAGGGCCACAAAAAAATTAATCCATTTCAAATCATGCTGGCACAAGGAACCTTTTTATACATCACTGTAACTAGAATCACCCAAGTTTGCTTCTGCAGTAATAAACCCAGGTTCAGTTTGCTTCACTGCAGAACACAACGCCGAGTCCTTCCTCTGGCTATTTCTGAGTCTCACACAGCAAAAGGAGAAAGACACATTAGAAAACAGGAAGATGTGAAAATACAACATGTTAACTGAAGAAGTCCGAGGTACTTTGACATCTGAAAAGACGTTTTGTTTCTTTGTAAATAACTTCACCTCCAGTAACTCACAACCCTTACACATGATACCTAACAATTAAGTGTCGTGATATAGCTCCTTTCTGAACCAGTGGGAAGTCACCAGCTCCAAGGATCAGGCTGTAGATTTTCACATATATTCTCAGCATGTAGGTTTTTAGCAACAATGAGATTGCTTACATACGACATAAATGCACACACAATTTCTGCCTACTGATAAAACAGTGTGCAAAAAATTATGGAGACAAGTCTAGAGGATCCATATAGTTTAGCCACTAACAGGCAGGTAAGTGGTGTCATTCTCTAGAAAAACCTAGATTTTTTTCTCTGTGCCTGCTTGCATGTGGTGCCTGCAATTTGTCTGCCTTACAATTAAATCAAGTCCAGAGTAAAGGAACATCCATCAGTCACAGACCAGATTACATCAACCAGAGTATAAAGCAATACCCATAAACTCATAAACTGTAAGGGAATGACTCTAAATTTTGCAGTTTCCTATACACATTTTTTTCCAGTGAGAAGTTGGACTGTAGCACCATCTTTCTAGCCCATGGGTACTCATGAGACCTATGGAAAAAACATCTTGGTAATTTCAGGGGACACTCACACTACTTCTTCAGTCCAACCCCATCTTTCACTTCACTTCACTTCACTTCACTTCACTTCACTTCACTTCACTTCACTTCACCTCACCTCTTGGGATTCCTGCATTCTTCTGCACCCAACTTACTTCAGTCATGCTTTCCTCTACACTTTTCTCTGAAGAAGAACACGTACAGAATTGTTTCTGGTAGCTTCCCACGTCTCAAGTACTATCTGATCAGGAAGATACAACCTAGAGATGATAAGGTAACATAAAGGCAGGAGTGAAAGGAATTTATAGCCTAAAGTGTCTCCATCTCTGACAACCCACCATCAGTCTTGATTTAGCAATCTGAGCTCGGAGATCCCAAAATATAAGAGTAGGTTCTGAAGGCAGGACAGAGCCACTGAGCAACTCCTTAAACACAGCCTGCAGCTGAACCAGACCTCTTCACTAGATGGTCTGCATTCTCTGTATGGGATTTTCTGGGGACATGGAATTCTCCCTCTTCCTAAAAAAAACTGCAAAAAGCTTCCCTGAGGTAATGCAAACTTCTTGTTTCTACACCCAACTTCTTTGCTCCTATGTTCAAGTCCTCTTCCATACTTCAATTACTTTTCGACGAGTTACCTTCTTGCTTGCAAGTTGCCTCTCCCTGGTTTGATATAGATTGGTCTGGGATCAAACTGCTCAGCTGGATTTGGCTCTGTTCTTTCATATCATTCACTAAATCCATTTTTCACATTAGTATGAATCTAACTGTTAAGATTTTTTTAATTATTATTTTTAGGGGGTTATTTTTTGTATCCCAGACATCTGAAGCCAGACTATTTAAAACATTGCTGTTATGGAAACCAAGGCTCCTAAACAGCCAGAAAAAATCCTGTTTGTATTTAGGTCACAATTGCTTTGCAGTAGTGTATTTGCTGTTGGTCTAGAAAACAGCACGTAAAGAAAAAGAGGTGGTGGGTTGGGGTATGCAGAGGGATTTGTGTTGTAAACCTGAATTCAAACAAACCACATACCACAAAGATACACAGAAAACACATTTCTTTGCTTCTCCTGGTTGCCAGTGTACATTCAATTATTTATCACTTCTGGTCTGAAATTTAAGGATGACTATCTCTCTGACTCATTCTGTTTATCTTCTGCTGTATTTTTCTGATGACTTCAAAATCCTTTCAGTGATTTATTGACCATAATGTCACATACTGCACCATTTTAAATGGAAGGACATTAACAACTTGGACAGTGACAAAATAACTTTCACCTTCCTAAAGTCACCACAAGACCTGTAAGGTTACTTCTACTGCCAAATATTTTCTTGAAGGTTTTGTTTGGTGTGTTTTCCTTTATCACCATTGTCTGTCTTTAGAGCCATGGTCTTTGTGCAGTGAACTGGTTGTGAGACACATTCTAGTCAAACAGACATCTTCCAGATGATGATAAATATATTTGTATCCCTAGCTCTGGCTCCTGCCTCATTCCATGCCTCCCCTGTTACACACCCTTCTTTAGAGTTTGAGAACTGGAACAAAGTTACAAGGTAGCTGTTCCCCTCTTGAAACTGTATATGTGTCAGAGCAGTTGCCCCGAAACTGAAGAGTCATTTTCTGCTTTAAGGAGTTCGAACTTTTTCCTCATCTCCCTACAAAGTGTCTTCACCATAAGCCACAGGATGTCCTCTACCTCCTCATTGAAACACAGCAAAAACTTCTGCCATTCTAGGTTAAAGAAAACAGCAATGTGAGAAGTAGCATCCTGTATCCTAATATCTGAGGTACTCACTTGGAAAGCAGGAGGAGATGATAGAAACCTGGTTTTGCTCCAATAAATTTTATTTACCTTATACTAAATCACCTTGGGGTATAGTTCACAGCAGAATGAGTTCTAATGTTTTATAACTTTTGTGTTACTTCTTATACACACACATCTGTGTTTGTTAGCGACAAGAAAATATTTTCACAGCATGAGTCCTCCCCTTTCACACTCATTGTACCAGATCCTGATGACATTGTGTCCCAGAAAATGCATAACCAGTACCATTACATGTGCAATAGCACCTTTTATTCTTTGTTATGGTCTTAATCTTTCAAAAAGAAAAAAAACCCAAACATAATGTTGATCTCTATGGTTGTAATTTAATTTGAATTATGTCACTTTTTTCCTATCCTGTCCTATCCTATCCTATCCTATCCTATCCTATCCTATCCTATCCTATCCTATCCACAAAATGTAGTTATTGCTCAGATAGTCCTTGATCTATTTTTGAGGGAGCCCCATTCATACCTGTACATTAATTATTTCATATATATCATTCTAATGTTCAAGCATATTAGTATTTTACTAACTTTAGAATCAGAGAATCATTTTGGTTGGAAAAAACCTTTAAGATCATTGAGTCCAATCTCCTGTGACAAGATCTCAGATCTGAAGGGTCTGCCAGTAAGCCATATTTCTGAGGAATAGGTAGATTCTGGCACAAAGTTATTTCAAAGGTTGCTTTCTTTCTCCTATTAAACAAGATCTACTAGACTAGGATGGTCCTATCAATTCAAATCTCTACTAATGCCTCCTGAGCTCTCCTAAATGGACATCCAATTTGGACTTGCAACTCTAAATCTGCTAGTGTTGTCTTCTTGTTAACAGTCTGGCTCTTCAACCCATCTTTCCTTGTTTTCCTGTTTATCTATTCTCCTTAAATATTCATTCCATATGTGGTTTTTTGCTATTACTAGCCCCAGTATAACTTCAAATTTTCATTTTTTATTTATACTATCCTACCCTTTTTTCATTTTTATACTTTTCTCCATCTTGTTTCTTTCCACTGAATATTCTCCTCTTTCCATTCCATCTTCTATCTCTAGTCCATTTCAGTTATTTTCTACTCCATTTGCAGTCAGTCCTCCTACCTCTTTCACTTTTGTCTGGGTCATCCACCGACTTTCTCTCTTTATGTTGATTTTCTATACTTCTTTCCCCTCAATGTCCTAGGACTATTGCATTTGTCCTTCTAGATACACAAGAAATTTACTGTTCCAAAATGATGCTGATAAGGGATGCTGAATCCTTTCATTTTTTGTCTACACAACACAGGTAAAGTGGGAAGCTAAGCACCAAACAGTGGCACAGAACCAATGGAAATAGAGACCTAGGTATAAAAATAGATAGAGAGAATCAAAAGTACAGGAAAGGAGTAATATGAGGAACAGTGACCTTCTTCACCCCTGAGAAAGACTGGTAGGATTTTCTTTAGAACCTGTCAGTGCCTCTCTTTAATGGGCAAAAGAGGTCAGGTTTGGATTATAAAAAAACATACAAGTACCCAAGCACTGTGTATTTACTCTTGAAAACATATACTGAGTTACATCTATTAACTTTATTTCTGCTCCCTGCTCACTCCTAAGTGCCTCTTAGACATTAACCGCCTAAATCTAAAACTGCCTAGTTGGTTTCTGAAAAGGAGCTGGCAATCACATAGGTTTGTTATCACACTGTTTTCATGATGACCTAAGTTTGCCTTTGAGCATGTTAGAAGTATTGACTGTCAATGCCCTAACTATAAACTGTACATCTTGTGCTAGATCAGATTTTGCTTTTTGGAAGGTCGGTGCTATCTCCTCCTTTGTTTGCACTTTTTTTACTTGGTCTACTGCTCACCTAATGACTTGTCCACATTTGTCGCATTGTCTAATAGCATCTCCATGAATTGTCTTAATCCATGAATGTACAGCAAGTTAGAAAATTATAAATTCAAGACAGAAAAATCATAACTTAAGCTTTAATTTCAATGTTTAATTTCTTGAGCTCTGTATTTGGGCAATCATATTCCACTCAGAGCCCCAAAACTGTACAAAAGGACATTGTGAATATCTCATTTCCTCAGTAGTTGTTCTGCTAAGTTACTAACAGGATTACCTCTTGCACCAAATGGTTAACTCATGCTTTTCTTATTCAAAGATTCCTTCACTACAACTTTCTTTTACAAGCCTAATCCATCCTTAACATATCTTCAGGTTACCTAAAATGTTGCAGACCCTTTGCTGATTGAATTAAAAAAATTAAAAACACTAGGGCAGTGATTGTCCCCATGTACTGGGCACTGGTGAGGTCACACCTTGAGTGCTGGGTTCAGCTTTGGGGCCCTCACTCCAAGAAGGACATGGAGGTGCTGGAGCATGTCCCGAGAAGGGCAACGGAGCTGGGGAAGGGTCTGGAGCACAAGTCCTGTGAGGAACGGCTGAGAGAACTGAGCTTGTTTAGCCTGGAGAAAAGGGGGCTGAGGGGAGACCTTCTCACGCTCTACAACTACATGAAAGGAAGGTGTAGAGAGGTGGGGGTCGGTCTGTTCAACCAAGGAACAAGTGACAGGACAAGAGGAAATGGCCTCAAGTTGTGCCAGGGGAGGTTTAGATTGGATATTAGGAAAATTTTATTCACTGAAAGGGTTGTCAAGTATTGGAATAGATTACCCAGGGAAGTGGTGGAGTCCCCATCCCTGGAGGTACTTAAGACATGTAGATGTAGTACTTAAGGACATGGTTTAGTGGTGGACTTGTCAGTATTAGGTTAACAGTTGGACTTGACTATCTTAAAGGTCTTTTCTAACCAAAATGATTCTATGAATCTATGGAAAAAAGAAACAAAAAAGCAGATTCACCTCTCTTGCACCCACTGCCACTCTGCTCCCTAGTGTTTTCAAAAAATATATGCACCACCAGCTGAAGCCTGCATTAACCTATTGCACTGGGCTGCTAATACCAAATGCATTTTCTCAGCAAAGCAGACCTACATGCAACTTCAGCCCCACATGACATCTTAAGTGTGACTTAAGTGGTTTGCGTTTATTCCCTATACAGGAGTGCATTCCAATATACATTTCACATAATGCCTGCAGCCACTCCAGACAGCTCTGACACAAGTAGAACTCTAAGATGCACAACATGAAAATGGATGGATCATCCAATGGTTACAACTAAGCAGTCTTCAGGTTGCCCTAAATTTCTTTCAGCAGCTGAGAGTTACAGTTCTGTCCTTTCTTCTTCCCTGGCACTTCTCCACTCCACAACTATATCAGGGGTTAGCACTGAGCTGTCTGTTCCAAACATCCATGATATCCTTTCACAGCAGCAAGCTACAACTTGCTCCTGAAGCTAAATATGATGCAGCATAGAAATTATGAAGGACATACTTTCTCAATCTAAAATCAGACCCAGAATGCTACTGTACTGAGTTGTACTGAGCTGCCCTAAATTTCAGCAATTTCTCAAATTAGTAGAACAAATTATACTTAATCAGAGTTGAAAGTGTAGAGTTGATTTTATCTTTCAAGGTTATATTTTAGGATTAACTGCTTAACTGCTGTTTTCTTGATGTTGGAAAAAATAAATGTCAAATTTGCCAGGAAATTAAATCATTAGGGCTATGCTTTTTAAGATATAGAAGTGAGGCAAATCCTCATGTCTACCTCTGGCTGTTGCACTCAGCCATGATTCTCATGTCTTCTGCAGACAGAGGCTCAGCCACCACCATGGTACTGTCTCCAAGCCAGAGTAGGCAGAACTGTCTAGCTATCATGGAAATTTCTTGCTATGGAATGGATGAGCAACCAAAGGAACAAGGAAGGTGTCACTCTGGGCTTCCAGAGCTCACTACAACAAACCCAGGTTGGGTACAGGTTGTATTCAGCATACCTGCCATGACAGAAGAGCCAGGTATGGTGTAGAGTGAACCTCTGCACGTCTGGTTCCAGTCTTTCACAGAATCACAGAATGGTAGGGGTTGGAAGGGACCTCAAGGAGATCATCTAGTCCAATCCCCCTGCCAAAGCAGGTTCCCTAAACAAGGTTGCACAGGAAAGCGTCCAGGTGGGTTTGGAACATCTCCAGAGATGGAGACTCCACAACCTCTCTGGACAGCCTGTCCCAGTGCTCCCACACCCTCCTAGTAAAGAAGTTTTTCCTTAAGTTTGTCTGGAACTTTCGGTGTTCCAGTTCTTGCCCATTGCCCCTTGTCCTGTCACCAGCCACCACCGAAGAGAGCCCGGCCCCATCCATTTGGCCCCCACACTTCAGGTATTTATAGACACTGATAAGATCCCCTCCCAGTCTTCTCTTCTCCAGGCTGAAGAGTTCCAGCTCTCAGTCTTTTCTCATATGGGAGATGATGCTCCAGGCCCCTCATCATCTTTGTGGCCCTCCACTGGACTCTCTCTAGAAGACCCTTGTCTTTCTTGAACTGAGGAGCCCAGAATTGGACACAGTATTTCAGATGCAGCCTCACCAGCGTTCTCAGTCATTATTTAGACTTGTAAGTCTCTGTAAGGTGGGAACGAGGAAACTTCATCCCAAGAACAAATGATGCAGGAAAATCTCCATCACAGAGTCTACCCAGCTTTTAGCACAGATGGGAAAAACTTTGCTCCACAACAGGGCCAAATACTTCACAACTCTTTACCTTACCAGTCTTGTGATCACACTTTCAGCTGCAGGACTTTGCCTACAGTTCTGACACACGTACCATGATCTGAAGTACACGGAAAATGAAAACACTTCCACTATTTTAAAGAACAGCTGAGAGCCATAAAAGAGGCAGGAGTAGATTAGAGCACAGCCCCCAGAAAATATACTGAGTCTGTGAGGTTTTTTTTATGAGACCAGTATGCTGCTCCACAGTTTTCTGTATTTCATGTGTCTGCACAGGAATGGTTGAGCAGGGAAAGTAGGGCAGGAAAATATTTTGGTTTGGCTGCTAATTCTCAGCAGGCATTTCTGAGCTTAGAAGATTTTTACCTCAAATCCTATAAAAAAAAATCCATCTGCCCAAACCATGCTGTGCTTGGACTATTTTTAACCTATAACCTCATATCTGATGGGGAAAATGTTAATACTGCAGATTCTGCTGATATTATCTGACCTCAGGACAAGTCCCATTGATTTTCTTACTCAGCAGAACCAGGAAGAGCATTTAACCCTGATGTACACTCTCTGCCAATGATCTTGTTTTAAATCCGTGTTTCTCTTCAGGGTCCTGGCACACAGTGGCATCCCCCACCCTCCTTGCCCCCCAACTCTCTCCTAAATAGACATGCAAAAGCTTCTTTTTCCCCTCTTCACTTGTAATCTATATTCCAGATATTATGCCCTTTACTGCACCTTTACAATCTCAGTCATATTTTCCCTTTAATCAGGTTACCAGAACAGCACAGAGAATTGGATTTTGACTGCGCACTTACAAGTAGATCCTGATAATGGGCCAGAAGACTGTCTGCCAATAATTCTATGCAAAAACCGAACACCAATTTTGCTTTTTCACTTCTTGTGAATACTGTATTGATAGTTTGAGTTCATTGCCTGTTATTAACCTGAGATTTTCCTTTCTGTAACCCATGGTATTTCACCTGTACCCATTTAATATCTTTCCTTTTACATGTAGAAATTTAGAAAAAACAAACAAACAAAAAAAAAAAACCTTAAGATTAGTATGAAGGAACTATGAATATAAGTGTGTGCACATGTGAAAACACACAAAGAAAATACAAAATAAGGATTAACAGAGAAAGTATGCATCAATTGCTATCAAGCACCCTATATAAGATTTAATCCAAATTAACAAAGGGGAACAAAATGGCCTAAAATAAGGTGTCAAGAAGCTGGAGAAGATAATTTAAAATACACACATGAGGAAAACAAGAGAACTGTGAAAGTAAAGAATTTTACCTAAGACTTATAAGGGAGTGAGACAAAATAATGACACAAAAGATCCCAAACAGCACACAGTCATAGAGGGAATTGATGGCAAGTCCCACATGACTCGATTGTCACCAATGAATGAAAATCTATGAGCCATGATAGCCGGTGTCCTGTCTTCTGCACTGCACACAGTGATCCTGGTCACCAGTGACCATCAGGCACATAAGCTGATGATTGTGAGTATGTGGGCATGAGAGAGCAAAATCTAAAAGAGAATGAGTGAGAGTGGGAAACTTCAGAGATTTTGCAGAAGAAAATAACTTTTTCCTTCCACAAGATCTTGCATTTAGTTCTGTTATACTGATTTCCTACATAACAAGTCCAGATTCTTCTCTGAGGGACAGTATTTGTACACAGGTCACATCCTGAGAGTGTAAGGGTTCAGTCAGAAAGGATGAGACATAGCAAGAGCCGGAAGATGGACCCAAAGAGGAACCTTGAGGAACCAAGAAACATCAAAACCAAACAACATTATGTGGCAGGGCCCAGAGAAGAACAAGCAACCTAGAGAGACTTTAAGGAAGGGTTGAGGGCACAGCTATATTAATTTTCTGTTCCAAATCCACTTCCCCACCTACATACAGACATCAGCACCAGCTTCTGCATCCTTCTGCACAGTTCCTTACAGCCTCCAGCACTCGCTGCTGCTATTGCTGCTGAAGAACGGGAGTAGCTCCAGGCAGCTGGAGGGGTTGCAAGGAGCAGAGCAGGAGGGACATGAGATAGGAGCAGTGAGCAGCATCTCTCAACTCACTACCTGGGTGGGAACAGCAACAGAGAAGAAGGCAGTGACCTCTAAGGTGAACAGACCTTAGAAAATACAAGAACTGTAATGTTGCATGTGGTATTGAAAAAGGATTTGGCAGCATGGCATGAATAAAAAATCTTGTCTTGTGCAGGCTGACAGGCACACCTCTGGGTGAAACAGTGATCAAGTTATTAATAAGATGACTGAAAGCCACTGACCACAACTACCCAGTTCAGGGCCCGTATGCCCTGCTTCAGCACTGTTGAGACAGATTCACAGAATCACAAAATGGTAGGGGTTGGAAGGGACCTCAGGAGATCATCTAGTCCAAACCCCCTGCCAAAGCAGGTTCACCTAGAGCAGGTGGCACAGGACTGCATCCAGGCAGGTTTTGAATTTCTCCAGAGAAGGAGACTCCACAACCTCTCTGGGCAGCCTGTCCCAGTGTCTGGCACACTCACAGTAAATAAGTTTTTCCTCATGTTTAAGTGGAACCTCCTGTGTTCCAGCTTGTGCCCGTTGCCCCTTGTCCTGTCACTGGCCACCACTGAAAAGAGTCTGACCCCATCCTCTTGACACCCGCCCTTTAGATATTTAAAACATTGATAAGGTCTCCTCTCAGTCTGCTCTTCTCCAGGCTAAACAGATTCAGCTCTCCCAGTTTTTTCTCATAAGAAAGATGCTCCAGCCCCTTAATCATCTTTGTAGCCTCCACTGGACTCTCTCCAGAAGTTCCCTGTCTCTCTTGAACTGCGGAGCCCAGAACTGGACACAATACTCCAGATTTGGCCTCACCAGGCCAGAGTAGAGGGGGAGGATCACCTCCCTTAACCTGCTGGTCACACTCCTCTTCATGCCCCCCAGGAGACCATTGGCCTTCTTAGCCACAAGGGCACATTGTTGGCTCATGGTCAACTGGTCATCTACCAGTATTCCCAGGTCCTTCTCTGCAGGGCTACTTTCCACTAGCTTTTCCATAGCTTTGTTCAGATTCACCAGTGCAACAAGTTCACCTCTGATTTACAGCACATAAAAGCATCTGAGAGTACTTGGAAGGGGAAGCAAAAAAAAGGGGAGATGCAATGTATGTGGTGGGGCAGATTATGACCAGAAGCCCAGAGGAAGGACTGAGAAGCAATGGCTGTCATGCAGTGACAAGAAGGGTAAAGAAGTTCCCTGGAGCTAAGTTGGGACTTTTGAAAATGGGACTAAAGTGAGATAGTGACAGAAGCAGCTGATCATGGCAGAAAAGCAGGAAGTCAGGAGAACTGGGTTCTGTTCACTGTTACATCAAGGGCTTCATGATTTTTGGCAAGTATCTTAATTGGTTCCTAAGATGTCAGCAATATTTGGGCTCAAATGGCCACTGCAAGGTTGAAATCACAATTGCAAAGGATACTTGGATATTCTCGAGGAAGAAGGTACATATACATATGTATAATTTATTATTTGTAATGGGTGATGAAGAGAGAAAACTACTTGGCTTTTTTCAAGTATATATTAAGCAAATCTGCTTTCAAAATTCTTTTCAGAATTCTTAAAACCTCAGTGACATGAAATATTTATATTTTTAATTTAGTAAGAGTTCAATATTTATTTCCTTAAGCACAAGAGTTCTTACTAAATAGGTCAGTGGTTGACCTAACACAATACTCTTTTAAAAGCTAGACTATATCTGGTGTTTAATGCTAGTTAGTCCTATAGCATGAATGCAGATTTACCTTATGCATTTCTCATGGATCACACATGTGGCAAACCCATTCTTTGGTACTGAGGGAAACCCGCATTGTATGTGCCTTTTCCTGCAAGAGCAGGCAATGGTTCTGTGATGCAGAGGGTGGGGCAGCCCACCTGTCCTTCCAGAAGGGCACAGATCTCCCACAGGTCATATCTGCCAACCTTCCAGGGATACATCTGTTAGCTCTGATATACTTCAAATGACACTAGACTTCTACCTTTTAACAACTCAGCTGAGCTCAGTGTATTTCTTCCATCCTTGAACAGAGAAACCACAGCAGGACATGTGAGACTCAGAGCGATAAGCAGTGATGATGATATCAAATGTATCAACTGAAATCAATCCCCTCTCCTTGTACTAATCAAAACATTGTCCTCCACAACCAGATAGACCTACAATATCTCAGCATGTTCCTTTCCATTTAATATTCTTTTTAAACTGTCCTGTTTGGAGACAGGTTTCAGGATCGAGCATTTGGAATACAAATTATTACTGGCTACATGGTTAGGAAAAAAATAAAATAATATCCAGCAGCTGCACCAGTGTTCCTCCTGGGTTTCTTTATCACAATGAACAGTGGCTGAAGGCACAAAGTTTAGAGGCCTTCAAGGCCAGTCCACTGAAAAGGTGGCCATATCCCCCCACACCATTACCACAGTGGTCAGGGGAAGCATTTCTGTGGAAACAGAGCCAGCCTCCAGCCAACAAAGTCAAGGTTTGTGAGATCAAAAAAGGCAGCCTTGTTCTGTGTCCTGGAAAGGACACAGTAGGGTCAGGAGACTGGGTCTGGTCCCTCTCTCAGGGGGTTATATATTTTAAATCAGAGTACAATCTGAAAACATTTCTGGGAGGAGGAACTAGATCTCAGGAGAAGGTGAGAAAAGAGGGAAAGGGCAGGGGAGGACAAAATGAACGCAGAAAGAGCCCAAAAGACATTTGGAAATGCAGGGAGGCACAACCCAACCAGTATTCCTATCCTTTGGGTACTTAGTCCTGCAACCATGAACACCATGGTTACCTTCCTGCTGTACAGGCACTGGGAGAAATCTTGACATTGTATTTGTATCAAAGACTTTCAGTTCTTTTTTAGTCCCTGGTTCAAGAATCCTGGCACATAAAACCACCTACAACAGGAACTCAGCCAAACGTTAATACTGCTGAGTTATTTTTTAGTTTTTATACTGCTTTAATACAAAAGCCAGTTCGGTCTTGCTAGAATCTCTCTGAAACAAAGCATCTCCACTCCAGGTAAAAGTACTGAAAGAAAGAAGCTATTAGATTTCTGAGCTAGCAAACATTTTATCTATTATCTTCCTCTTCCATTGTGATACTTCTGATTAATTACTATACTGTTGCATTATCTAATGACTTAGTTAAGCTCTATTTATCTTCAACTTTGGTACTTCTGATTTATTCACTTCTCTCTTCTTAGTTTCTTACAATCCTTTAATGTGCTTTTAGTGATACTGTGAAACCAGTCCCCCACGTGAAGCTTCATACAGCCTATTTGTCCAGAGACACACACACAGACACAGTGACATGGCTGGTCACACAGACTGCCAAAGCCAAGGGACTGCCTTCAACAGCACCCACAACCAGGACTCGCATATAACATAAGCACAGACACCCAAGTCTCCTACTCCTCTCTGGCTAGCAGAGACAGGACTAGTGCAAGCATGCATAGACCACGCTCTGGATTCACGGCTTCTTGGGATCTGCACATTCATGGATTCCTCAAGTATCAGTACGGCCCCTCTGCTGCCTGGCCCCCCTGCCCATTTCCTAGCCCCCTGGTTCACCCCAGAGGTCCCCCACGCTCTGGCTGGTCCAGCTTGATACTAACTGCAAACTCGCAGCCCTCTCACACTCATCCAACAGATACCCCACAGTCATGGGTCCCCAGGGACACCTGCCTGCCCGGATCCAAGGCCACCTGTACTGTCCAGCTTGACACTTGCTGGTGAACATACATGCACAACCCACATACATTCACCAGGGGAAGATGCAAGACACTCGCCCCCCAGCAGCCAGCACTAGGTGCATGGGCTGTGACCTGCCATCCCACTCCAGCTGTTGGTGCCAAGCCCCTCACTTGTCTTGCTTATGCCAGTCCTTCAGCAATGTCATTTCTGGGACACACACCATTCCCACCCACTAGCTGGCACTGAGACCTCCACTCCCTCCAGCTGCTGGTACTGCAGGCCAGGGGCACCTACAGCCCTGCTCTGACTCTAATAACTGGCACCCAGTCCACTCATGCCAGTCCCCCCTCTGTACCCACCAAGATCCAGGAGACAGTGGCCACTGATGCCAGGACCTCAGGTTTATATCCTTATCAGCTGCAAAGTCTCAGCTTGCCTGCAGTTTCCTAACAGCCCATCAGTTAACGGGACTGACTAGGTTTGTGTCTGTTATCATCTTTGTTTTGGTCAGGTTTTATGTCTCCGTGTGTTTGCCTCCCTCCGTTTCCTTAACATCCCAATCTGGCAAGGTCCTTAGTCACATAATCTTACTGGAAAAAACATTCTTACACTCCACATGTCCTTAGCCCATTAGAGCAGCTGACCAGATTTGTTCTTATTACTACTTCCCTTCTCATTTATCCATCAGGTTTGTCTCTGTATGTTCTTGTTTATGGCTTCTTTGACTAGATATCCTTTAAAAAGCACTCTCCTTCCACATTTCACTTGAATTCTCCAGACTGTGTACTCCTTCCTGGATGACATGCCTTCTCCTATAGCAACCGCATCTTTTATAGTTCTGTATTGAACAAATAATACTTTTAGGTTTTGTTGTGAACTTTCATAAGGATCTACTTAGAAAAATCCCTCTGGATAGTTTCCCCTCCAGTACAAGTCTCTGGAATTTAAAGACAGTTCTTTATTTCTCTGTTCATCATCATCATCATCTCTAGCTTCTCTAGTAGCTTCCCACATGGCACCTGATAACATTTTCACTGATGTCCAAATAAATGGTTCTTCTTCTCAAAGTTCTACACACCACTCACACCACTGCAGTCAGACAATGGCATCTTCATAAAGTCTCCTTCCTTCCACTCCATAAGAAGACAATATATATAAACAGCTCTTCAGACACACATACTGCTCTTGATTTGATGAAACTCATAACATAACTTGCTATTGGATTTGGATTCTCATGTGTCTTTTTTTTTTTTTTTTTTTTTGCTATTTGTTCCACATCTTTCTTTCCTTCCTCAAGCAGTTTCTTTATTAGCATCTCCAAGTTGCCTCCCAGCTTTCTCTCCTCCTCCTTCCAGTTCTCATCTGACTTCCCTGAAACACCTAATATTCACCAACACTTAGCTTATATTTGGTGCTTCATTTTGGAACATCTCAAAGTACTTCACAAGGGAGCAGTAAGCATGACTGACATAAATTTACAATGGGAAAATGACTCACAACAGCAGAAGGACATGTCAAACCATGAAGGAGAACCAAGAACAGATCCTGTCTGTCTCCCACAGCCCAGTTCAGCGCTCTGCTCATGGGATCACCTGCTTTCCTCCCGTGCAGTGCATTTCTACACCTGCACTGAAATTAGGAACCCTCCCCTCCTCTGGTTTTGGACTGGGGATTGTGGTTTGTTGGGTTTTTTTTACTCCCAGTCTTCCTGTTCTCAGCTCCAGCCCCAGCCCCAACTTTCGTCCGGGCCACAATCACCCAAGTGTAATTACAGGAAGCTTGTGCCAGCTCTTGGCTGAAGCAGGGCTCTGTGCTGGCAGGACTCGGGGGGAACTCATCTTTCCAGGTCGTGCAAGTATCTACCAAGTGCAGTCAACAAGAATTTCTCAAAAGACTGTAACTCAGCCAACCTTAGCAGATCTTAATGGCTATCAAACATGACACAAAGACCACTTCACAACAACTATCAAGTCTATCAAGTCCTTTTTCCAAAATATACTGCAGCAAGACTTTTAAAGGAAAGATCAGGCACATTTTTATTATAGGCAAAAAGAATATTTTTCACTACCCTCAGTCTGAGGAATGACCAAACTGTTCAGCTGAACTTGTTTAACAGACAATCCTTGGTTCACACGTATTACCACCCTGAGAATAAAGGGGTTTATAAGAGGGGTTTTATACAGTTTTGCCAACCATATCCTGGGCTGCATCTAGAGCAGCATGGCCAGCAGGTCAAGGGAGGGGATTCTGCTCCTCTGCTCCACTCTCCTGAGACCCCACCTGCAGTGCTGCCTCCAGTTCTGAGGCCACCAACATCAGAAGGACATGGACCTACTGGAGTGAGTCCAGAGGAGGCCACAAGGATGATCTGAAGGCTGAAGCACCTCTACTATGAGGATAGGCTAAGAGAGTTGGGGCTGTTCAGCTTGGAGAAGAGAAGGCTCTGGGGAGACCTCCTAGCAGCCTTCCAGTACGTGAAGGGGCCCCAGGAAGGCTGGGGAGGGACTTCGGACAAGGGCAGGGACTGACAGAACAAGGGGTGATGGCTTGAAACTGGAAGAGGGTGAATTTGGATGAGATCTGAGGAAGAAATTCTTTCTTGTGAGGGTGGTGAGACACTGGCCCAGGTTGCCCAGAGAAGCTGTGGATGCTCTTCCCCTGCTTATGGCAGGGGATTTGGAACTGAATGATCCTTAAGGTCCCTTCTAACTCATACCATTCTATGATTCTTTAATGAACAGCATCAGACTGGTTTTAAAGTAAGCAGTGGTATGAACATAGCTTTAAACTTTTCATTCATTCAATAATGGAGAGAGCTGGAAACATAGAATTCAATAGCTCCAAGATAATCAATTGCAATTGCTTTTATTAAACAAAAAAGAGTAACTGGGAAGTTGCTCACACTGCTGAATTTCCTTCCATCTGCTACTGAGGTGACATAGCTCTCTTCAGGTAGCACACTAACCTACCCTTTGGTTTGAGCAAAATATCCCTTATATAAACAATCTAAGTTTGCTACTAAAAGCAAATTCAGTTAGAACACGAGATGCTGCTATATAGAGTAATTACAACTGTCCAGTTTCTTGTATTTTGAAAAATAGTCCTTTTGGAAGAATTAACACTACATTAAAAATGCATTATATTAACTGACTCAACACTACTTATAATAGTAACTAAAGAGTGTCTTTCAGGCAGAACACTTTTATATATAAAATTCTCACAGTATTATTGGAAACAAACCAGGCTTGAGCATTAGCAGCAGCCAAACATATACTTGGAACAGTCTAACTTTACAGCAGCATGGCTGATAAAAAGGATAATTCTGCTACCTCTGTGGAGGTGGCTGAAAGCCCTTGGTTTACAGAGATAAAATATATTATGAGATAGTGTAATATACACTTGTTTGGGATATTTAATGTGTTTTAAATGGCCACAAGTTATAGAGATTTTTCCAGTGTGCCCACAAAAAATGCTTATGCCAAGACTATGATTTATTTAAAGCAAATGCAATTGGTTTTGTTTTTTTTAATAAACAAGAAAAAAATATTGCAATGTTTTCAAGAAAAAAAACAAAACAAAACTAAAATGCACAACAAACCCATAGTTATTGTAACTCAATTCCTCTGCTACTTCTGTTATAACATGACTTCTGTTTGACAGAATCAGTTAGGGGGGAATAGGGACATTTAAAGGTGTCTTTGGCTTTTTTGACATTTTGGACAGCCATGAGATGGACTCCAAGACTCCCTAAAGTCCTCCAAGTCCAGAAGTAAGTGCTGCTTCATTAAACAAATTATCATTTCCCTTCCCTAATAGGAGAATAGCATCAATGGTACTTTGTACTACTGACCACAAGATTGTTAAAAACACAATGAACAAACAAATTCTGATAAAATTGGAGTCCTGATTGCAAGTAGATAAGTAAGCATTCAAAAGGGTATTACAAAGGAAAGGTATGGATAGCATTATCATTTAATATTTTAAGAGAGATTTATGAATTATTCCAAAACCCTCCTGGGTATTTGGCAGAAGGGAAAAGGAACTGAAAACTCCTTACAGGACTTCAGTTTGGCAGGATCGGTGCAGTGGTCACCATCACAAATAGTTATTTCTCAGCTTGTATCAGTGATGCAGAGCAGGTGTAGGTCTAGGTAGGTAGAGGTTCATTTTGAAGTATTAACAATGATTTCCAGTAAACTGAATTTGATATTAAATCAGAATTATGCTTAATCTAAGTGCACTAGAAAAAAAACCCCACTTCTCTCTTGTTCTTTTATGTTACTGGTATTTCTAGTCTGGCAGGCATCTCTACCCCATTAATTTGTCTGCCCCTTTAGCACTGCTTTCAACAGTGCACAGAATGTCATCCAGGAGAAGCAAAAAACATTAGTACAATGTATCCTTTCAAATCAGACTGTGTGTAGAAGATTAAATTATTCAGTATCATGTATGAAAAGTGGCATTACTTTTAATCACCTTTCTGATGACATTCATCGTTGCTTTCATCAAACAGCAAACCACACTACAATGATGGTTTATAATCCCTTTCCATCAACTTTACTTGGGTGCTTGAGTTACCATCATGTTCAAGACAGTGTAACAGAACCCGTGAATTTTGTAGCAGAGAGTATTTGAAAGGTAGAGAAGGATTTCCTTATACAGTACACCACAAACTAATAGCTACAGTAAAGCCCTTTTCACAGCTTCCCATTGAATTGGGATACTACACCATGGAGCATCTCTCCTCTTCCCTATTTACAGTTATCCTAGAACCCGGAGCACACACAACCAACAACTGTTTCAACTCTATCACCAGGCTCATCACTTATATAGTGCTGTCTTACCTAAGGAACTCTTATTTTACAAGGGGGGAGAGAGAGAAGAAAGTTTAAATCTTCTCAATTATGTCCCAGTTGTATGTAGCTGAGGACAAAGAAAAGACCTAGGCTTCCTATGGGAGCTGAATTATTAGCATAAATGCTTTCTAAAAAAGGAAAATAGCTATTCTATTGCAGAAAAAAAGATTATTTCAGAAAAGGACTCAAGATTGCAGTCAAAAGTCATTTTGACTGGATTAGATACCAAAACTTTCCTCCAAAGTGTGGTTTCATGTGGTAAAGCAGAGCTTCCTAAACGTGTGTTACTTGAGTATGATCATCACTGTAGTTGCAGCTGGAGACAGCTGGGTACAACCCAGCATTAGGATCCACGACAGGGGATGCCATCAGCTGTGCATCTGACCGGGAAGGAATTCAGATATTTTGGCATGATTTTCCTGTCTTTCACAGTGGGCTTTGAGCATCTGTTGGGAAATATATGTTAGTTTCAGAACTCTTGTGAACAGCCCAGTATAGCTTTTGAAGATGGAATAGTATAATTTTTTGAAAGGCTATAGCAATTTTTAAATATTAACATTTTGCCACATTTCAAAGAATCACAGAAAAAATTCAGTGTGGAAAGGACCTCAGGAGGTCTCTGCTTCAACCTCCTACTCGAAGGGAGGAAGGATAACCTGACAGTAGATTAGGTTGCTCAGGACCTTTTTCCAATCGAGCTTTGAGTATTTCCAAGGGTGGAGATCCCAATAGCATTCTGGGTCCTGTGCCTGACCTGCAACACTCTCCCAAGGAAGAATTTCTTCCTCATGTCCAGCAACAATTTCCCTTGCTGCAATTTGTAACCATTTCCTCTCTTTCCATCTCTGCTGCCTGCTAGGTAATGGAAAACTACTATTAATTCTCGCCTCATTTTGGTGGTTTTATTTTTTGTGTGTGTGTATGGGGGGAGTGGGGTGGGGGTATTATTTTTAGTGGGTTTTGGGTTTGTTTTTTTTTCTCAATTAAGTTTAACTCTGATATTGGTGGTTTTCCAAGAACTTAAGTTACCTACATTAAAGAACACAGGCCCTATATCCTAGATGATAATACAGACAATACAAAAGAGAACCTAGTTGGTGATGAGCTATTAATTTCTGCAATGGGGACTGGGGCTCAATTCAGATTTTAGCCAAAAACATCAGGGTCCTCTTTGAGCAACTTGAGTGAAGAAAAGTTTTTGCATGACATGGCAATAGTAAAGGGCCTCACCAGATGAAGAGCTCCAAAATGATAATATCCTTCAGTGTGGATTTGTATTCTACAGCTATGTTCTGACCACGATCAAACTGGCATCTTTCCACATTCTGCATTAGCTGAGGTTAATTTTTCTTGTAGTTTTTCAAATAAGGTGAGATGCATTAAAGAGATTGAATCCCTTGTAGTGAAACGTGATGTTGTAAAAGAGAAGACAGGAACTCACTAATTCTAATCCCTAGACAAATATATAACAAAATTAAAACAAAGATGAAAGTGCAAATAGCAGCCCTAAACCAAGAACCCAATATCCTTTGAAGATATTCCAGCTGGCAACTCATGTAAGACAAGTCATTCACTAGGGTGATCTTATTTCACCAGCCCAAAAAAACCAAGATGAGGTGGCAGTTACATTTCCTCTAACTGGAAGGAAGAAATCACTTTCTTTTTCTACTAGTTTTCCTTCCTAGCAATACTATATTGAAAACACATAGCTTTAAATTTTAGGGTATTCATGACTGCCTAACAAAAAAACAAACCAAAACAAAATTCCCCACAACAGTAACAAAAAAATAAAACCTCAAACAAGAGAAGGATGCACTTGAAGGAATATATACAGACAACAGAATTGATACAGGCCACGCTCCATGAGACTAGGGTTCTATAAAGAAGAATACTTAGTCAACAGAAGTTGTTTACAACATCACATTTTAATGATTCCTGAAATACTATAAATTTTCTCATTATGTAAATCTATTGGAGACAAACAGTAGGCTGACATACAGTGCAGAATTAGGATTATTTTCATAAATTTGCCTAGACTTTCTTTTTCCTTTTTTGGGAGCTGGAGGTGTGAGAAGTATGTGAAGAATAAGAACAAGAAAATGGGATTCTGTCTACAAATTTGAAAACCTTGAAAGAAAACAAACAAACAAACAAACAAAAAAACCCCAAAACCCAACCAAACACCTCAGCCTGCACTGTTGCAGGGCTCATTGGATTTACCACATAAAACATTAAGTCAGTCCTGTTTCAGCACCTTTAACATTCTTGTGCTCTTTTCAAGATCCATGCCCTTTCACAAGATTTGGTCACTGAATATTCAACTCATCAATTACGCTGAGTAGCACTTTTACTGGCATTTGTCAGTATTCATAAATTTCTCATTTTCTACTAAATAAAACTCCTCAGATTCTGCAGTTCTTTTAAGCCTAACCAAATGCCAGACGTTTTGAGTTCTTGGTATCTTAAGTGAAAATGGAAAACACAGAACAGGCCTCCCTGAGCAAACACAGAATTGAGAGGGGGTTTTTGTTTTCTTTTTTTTCCTTTTTTGTCCAAAAAAGATCCGCCAAAGTACATACAAACAAAAATTCACTCTCATCAAAGTCTATGGAACGGGATGTTTCAGATAGAAATTCCTTGGCACCACAGATCCTATGGACAGATCATTCTCTCACAGAGTACTCAGTTGCTAAAAAATTTTGTTACATTAATCCAATCCCCCCCCCAGTCTCCACTGTACTAATTTTTACTGAGCAACAAATGTCTAGGAACATTGCTTTTTATAGGCCAGCACACCTGGTCTACATTGTAGGCACAAACATGAAATCAATGTTGCTATATCTCGTAACTTTAAAATGATCTAATTTATTATCTCAATTATGATAAAACAAGGCTTAAACTTAAGTCTAAAAAAAAACCTCTGCAGTCTCTCTCTGCAATCCTCAAGCGTTACTTGAGTAACAAGTGTCTCATGCTTGTAGCCCAACACCACCCTCACCACCAGGAACTGCCCAAGAGTATTCTATCCACCAGGAAACCTACTAGAGGATATACTCCCCATCCCAGAAGTTACAGCTTTTCTCCATCATCATCACACAGCTCTGTGAATTAGAGCACACCCAGCACACTCTTACATTAAAGACAACACTGAATCACAAACTGATTGAGATTGAAAGGGATGTCTGGAGGTCATCATGTCCAACCCCACTGCTCAAGCAGGGCCAACTAAAGCAAGTTGTCCAGAACCATGTCCAGATGGCTTCTGAATATCTCCAAGGATGGAGACACCACAACCTCCCCAGGCAATCTGTGCCAGCACTCAGCATCCTCACAGTAAAAAATAATTTAAAAAAAAAAAAATGATGTTTCCTTATGCTTAGACAGAACCTCCTCTTTTCCTCTCACTGGACACCACTGAAAAGAATCTGGCTTAGTCTTCTTTACACCGCCCTTCAAGAAATTTACATACATTAATGACATCCTCCCTCTTCTCTGGGCCAAACAGTCCCAACTCTCTCAGCCTTTCCTCATATGAGAGATGATCCAGTGCCTTATTTATCTTAGAGGCTCTTCGCTGGACTCTCTTCAGTAGCTCCATAGCTCTCTTGTACTGGCATTTGTGGAGTCTCATGAAGTTAAAAGACCAAAATCAAGTTTATATTGAAATGTCTTCATGTCTTAATACTATAGGTCTGATCACAACCCTGTGAGTTTAATACCATGCAATGAAAACTGCTTTAAGAATACCACACCAATCTACAAAATAACTACTGACTAGAAAGTAGAGTCTATTAGTTATCTAAAATACATTCCCAAGACACATAGGAAACCGCTATGTAGTTCAAAAGATGAAGAGCCCATTCAGCTGTAAAACTTCCTTGCTTGGCTTCTGCCCCCTACAAAGAGATTGGAAAAGGATGAGAAACAGCACCAAACTTTTTGGAATCAACAGCCTCAGGTTTTGTAAAGGAACATCATAAACTTTGATTTTGCAGACTGATCATGCAAAAATGTTTGACTTTGAGAAGGCAGCTTTTGTAGAATAAGAAAGAAATTAAAAGTCACAAAACCCATCAGGCTGGGACAAGACCCGTCATGGAAATGGATGACGTCTAATAACACAAAGTGCAGACTCCCATAGGGTTCTACTTATACCAGCTAGTTTCAGTCATTTAGAAGTTGTGCATCTAGTCTCAGTGCTGTTTGTAGACTATGTCTAAACTCTTATAAGATGAACAGGACGACTTGCTCTCAGCAGGTGGCTATGACTTTTTAACATGTAAAGTTCAAACATCAAGCATTTAGATGGATGAAGGTAGGCAGAACCACCATCTTGGGAAGCAACTTTCCCCCATCCACCTCTACCCCAAAGAAGTTCTGCAATAATACTTACATAACTGATCAATCAACATAGTACAACTATGGAGAAGGGAACTGCCATCCCAAAATGTATCAGGTGATGTATTCCCTATCCCTTGGACTGGGAAGTATTCCTATCATTGTGCAGGGGGCCTTTGTCTAAAATATTATATATAGTTCTGGTCACATATTTGCCAGAAATATATATCCACAAAGCAAGAACAGATGCAGAGAAGGGATATCAGCATGATCAGACAAGTGCTGACATGATCTTAGAAAAAAAGACTGAAAGAGGTTGACTTATTTAGCTTAGTCAAACAAAGCCTAAGAAAAGATGTGGTTGCTCTCTAAACTATGAAGAAAGCAAGCCCCAAAGAGGGAAAAGAACTATTTATACTAAAAGGACATTGCTGGCACAAGAACAAATGTTTAGAAATTCACAGCAAATAACTGTTGACAGGATGTCAAAAAAGGGCTCCAAAGCCTTAGAGGAATAACTTTCCAATGGGAATAATGGGCACAACCGAGTGAATTTTGCAATTAAAATTAGTATTTTTGCAATTAAAATTTAGATATTCTAATATGAAGATTTAAGATTAAATGGTACCTGATATAGGAACAGACTGAACTTGATCCAAATTGTGTTTTCTTGTTCTATGCTTTCATACAAGAATTACTATTTGCATCTACCCTCCCTCAGTCCAGGTCAACATCCAATCTCATCCTTGCCTTTGCCTTATGCACCTCCAAATACAGTCACATTACCCTCCACATCCACTCAAGTGCTTTGTCTCAAGCTACTCCTGCCACTCTCCCTTCTACTACCTCTAAAAATAATACTCCAAGGCAGATATCAGACAAGTAAAGTTTCAGCCCAGGCACTCGTAGCCTTTCCTGGACACAGCATTCTTCTGTTGAACATTGGAGCTGCATCCTTCTTTGCAAAAGGTAACTGGAGTGGTCAGAAAGAGGGAAATCTACAGCAGTTTCCCTTGCTGAATTTTTTTCAACCATCGCTCTTTCTAGCATTTTCTTGGCCTGACCCCAAGAGTAACTTCTATAGCCAAGAAATTAAAAAATACATAACTGAATTCTTACAAATTTGGTGTTAAGACTGATCATTCTGGGCAGGCTGTTATCAGCACAGGCAGAAAAAAATGGGAAGGTGCTTCACATGTACATTTTGCTATGTTATGGGTGATGCTCCCATCAGAACGAGATGAAGGGAGGGCTTAATCACATGTCTGGCCTTTACTTGTGCGAGTAAGCCACCGACGCTTAGCCTGCAGCAGTTCAACCTAGACTGCGTGCCACTGTCTCAACGTATGTGAATCCTTTTTTGTCACTGAGAATTCATGCCATGTTGCACAAAACGGTTCCACTCCTACTACATTTGAGCAAGAAATAGTCTCCATTGCTAGGTTTGGGTCTATTTTTGGATGTAACCTAAATATTGAATGTCAAATCACAGAGAGGTCACTAGACTCTGAATGTAGAAATATCTTCCAGGTCTTTTGTGTAACACAATGGACAACACAAGCAAACAAAAGAACTGTAACAATCCATGGTCACATCACCATCCCAGAAATACTCAGTGAACAACTGCATACTGTAGTAACCCCATTTGGTCTCTAATACAGCACAGTAGCGTAACATGCTTTTCACTGAGCTGTCACTTACGCTACATTGCAGAAAGAGCAAAATATTGAAAGATAAAATTACAGGTCACTATATCTCTGTTTCTGCCATATATAGCTCTATTTTTAGCTTTAACCTAAATAGAAGATGTAAAAGCACAAAAGGGTCTCGTGCATCTATATATGTAAAAATCACTCAAGCCTATCAAGCACATCAAGACCGAGAATAAAGTTAACCTAAATTTGGAAAATACATTTAACTTCTGGAATTTCAATTAACTTTTCATATATGGAGACTTTCTTTAATCTTCCACATACAAAAAACTGTAATCTCCCTCTCAATTAAAAAAAATAAAATAATTAAGGACATTTAAGTTCTGCTAAAATTGCAATTTTGGAGTATTTTCCAGTGCCTTGAATTATAAGTATGGAGTTGCTCCTAGTGCCTTTTAAATATTTTATGCTTTCTTTTTGTTACATTCATATTCTTAGGGAGCAATACAACGATCCCTCCTCAGAAGTTCAAAAGGTGATTTATGTTTAATTCCAAATGCGTCAGTCTGAAAGCACTTAAAGACAAAATTTAATCAAAACCCAAAATAATTTTTTAACTGAAATTTCTATTGATAAATACAGAAAAATTATAATCCTCTCATTTTAATATCAAATAAGGAAAAATATTCCTCACTAATAAAGTGACTGTGATCTTTCTGCACAGAAATCCTATTTAAGTCCATAGGGATTTGGACTAGGGAATAGTTTTCAACAAGGAGTGACAGTTCTCTTTCTACCTCAGATGACTGTAAACTATTTCCCAAGCATCTCTTTAACATAATTATACTTTATTTTAAACCTTGTTGAATCTAAAGCATGTACAGTAACTGCAGCTTCTTCTCACTCCTGAGTATTTGAATTTGAATGCTGTTTTAATACTTGCAAATTTTGCAAGAAATAAGTCAATTGTATATATACACATATATGCATGCACGTGTATGTAGTTGATTCTCCACTATACCTGCCTCTGGACTCATCACCACCAAATGAATAATAACCAGTGACTGACTCTGCTCCTGTACTCCGCTCGATTAAAGCGTAGCCTTTGGACTGCCAATGTAGGTGACATCTCTGCTTACCCATTACTACCTACTAGGAACTAAGAGAATAAAATTGCCCAAGGTGACATCTGGGATTTATTTTTCCCATTATCAAAAGCACCTAAAAAGGTCTCTCATATTTCAAGTTTAAAAATTCACCTGAATGACTGAAATACAAAGAGATGTAAAGAGATACATTTTGGTTGTTCTCATTACAGAGATCAGGGATACTTTTGCATTTTTATTATTATTCAGTCCAATAATGTGTTGATAACCTGAGTTTCAAGATCTTGCTCAACAGGAACACAGCAATTAGTTGCGCCAGGGGTTTTTTATGTCACCTTTGTTGTAGAAATTTTGCAATTATGAACTACTTTCCAGCCAAAGATATGCCCCCAAGACATTACCAGGGCTCTTGCAGACACCTCTTAAGTTAAGAAATCGAAAAAAATGTTTTAACTCCCCGTTACAAAGGTTCTAGCTCTGCTTTTTTTTTTTTTTTTCAGATGCTCCAAATAATTAATTATATTCCCAAAGTGCAGCAATGCATTAGGCACAAATTCTTTCCATCCTGCCAACTGCTGTTTTCCTGGACTCTGCGGTTTCTTACTGAATTACACTGAGACTTCTGCTTTTGCAAGATTTATTCCAGTGCTGCCTTTCCATAGTGAGAGGCCCCTGACATGCACAACCCTCTACCATGACAGAGAATAGAACTTAAACTTGATTATGAATTTGATTAAATACTAGGTAAACGATCACGAGCAAATCAAGTAATAAATATTTGAAAAAAAAGATCTTTCCTGGTCAGTAAGATTTATGTGGAAAAGATGTTTGGAAAAGAGTGAGAGGGGGGGAAAAAACCCCACAAACCAATTTAACCTTGCCAACAGATAAATAAGAGAAGGCATAATAAACTAATTGCATAGTTAAGAGCAAATCAGGAATCTTTTCTAAAACAAGGGGAAACTCACTAAAAATATATTACTTGGAAATTCAAGAGTTAGAAAAGGAAGGACTGAATCTGTATTTGATAATCAAAGAAGATGCTGAAGCTACCCCTACACCAAAGTTCAGAAAGGGACTGACCTTTTACATGTATTTAAAGGTACAAGAATTATTTAAAAAAATGAAGATAAACATAGAGGTTGTCCTAAGTCTGTAACCATTAATAATGGTAAATTAGGATAAAAACTGCAGGAAGCAGATGATACCATGTCTGCCTAACATGGGTTCTTACATTTGCCTTAAAAACATCTGGAACAGCTCTCACAAGAGTACTGGCCTGGACAGAGCCAAAAGTGGTTCATTACCATTATGCACACTAAGGAAATTTGACAGTTTGCAGGTAAAACATCTCAAAACTTCCCAAAAATATAAAGACTAACAGCACCTATTAAAAATACAATCGGTGTTATTTTCCATATAAGAAAACTGAGTCTTGGACAAATGCCACAGCAACACCCAGCAGATCAGACCTGCAGACATATCCCACCTTGGAGTCCTAAATTGTGATCAAAGTAAGATATTTTCTCCTGCAAAGTCACCCATCACACTACTGAGAAGAAACCAGATTGGCCAGAGGCTCAGAAGATAATTATTTTAGATTCACAAAACCTATTGATTGTTTGGAAAGAGAGATGAGCATAACAAACTACATCTAAAGAGGTTCTGGATATTGACTTCCTGCTACCCCACCATAGACTTACCTTGGGCATTGTAAACCAGCATCTTGGCTCAGCAAAATGCTCAACCCTCAATTAAAAAATCCCAGGAACTGGGGGAGGGGAAAATAAAATATAATAATTAAAAAAAAAAAAAAATCACAGGCTTTGGACCCACCCATGGGTTAGAAACTTGCATGGACTCTTATCATGCCCCTACACAGCTATCTGAAGACAATGGCTTGGCTTGCAAGGAATTTAGTTTTCATTTACACCTTCTTTACCTTTAGTTATGTCTGAAGATCTTAAATGTTTGTGGAAAAAAAAAAAATCTCTTTTGTCATCCCATGATCATATTTCACCCAAAGATATCTTAGCTTTAGGAAAGATATAAAAGGAGCTGCAGTTTCCTCCAGGCACCATGAGATGACACCTGCTCTCCTATGAATACCCTCAGTACCTTCTTCCTCACTGACAGCAACCCAGTGTAGACGAAAAGGCCATGTGCCTGGGAGAAAAAAAGTGAAAGGAAGAAGTACTTACCACGAGGACAGCACTCAACTGATCACTTTGGACCTGCTGCACTTGGATGCAGGGTCCTGGCACTTGTAACCTTGAGCCGCTGGGAATGTTCCCAGCATCACCATTTGGAATGCTGTTGTTACTAGGCCCAAGACCTACAGATGCCCTGTACAAGTAGGTATGGGTCAGTTTACCCACACCAGTGACCTCCAGGATGTCTGGTGGGAGGTGGGAGCTGGGAAGCATGTGCACACTATAGCAATAATTCTCATACTCATCAGCTGGGCAGCAGCAGTCACTGCAGCAGCAAGTCTGGCAGCGGCATAGCCGCACAACAGCAAGAAAGAGGAGGAACACAGCAAAGATGAAGGAGACACAGGCAAGAGAAATTATCAAGTAGATGTTTGTAGCATTGAGCAGTGGTGGTGGCTCCCCACTGTCATCAAAGTCCGGCAGCACCTGAGGCAGGGTGTCAGCCAACAGGATGCCCACTGTCACTGTAGAGGAGAGGGGTGGATCCCCATGGTCCTGCACCACCACAACCACCTTGTGCTTGAGCAAGTCAGTGGAGCGCATGGAACGTGTGGTGCGCAGCTCACCAGAGTGTGGTGCCAAGTGGAACAGAGTGGAGTCAGAGGAGTGGATGAGGTGATAGGAGAGCCAGGCATTCTCTGCATTGTCCTCATCATCTGCCACCACTTTGGTCACCAGGTAGTCCTCATCAGCCAGGCGGGGCACAACTTCCACAGCTATTGAACCATTCTGGCCAGTGGGATACAGGATGGCTGGGGCATTGTCATTCTGGTCCGAGATGTAAACATGCACAGTTATGGCAGCACTCAAGGCCGGTGACCCATTGTCCTTGGCTTCCACTTGGAAATGGAAGCTCTTAAGCTGCTCAAAGTCAAAGGCACGTGTTGCATAGATGCTCCCATTGGCCAAGCTCACAGACAAAAAGCTGGCCAGGGCACTGCCCGCAACTGTGGAATTCCTGAGCAAGTAAGAGACCCGTCCATTCTCCCCCATATCAGGGTCAGACGCTGAGACTTGGTAGAGAAAAGCACCAGGTGGATTGTTCTCCTCCACAAACATATCAAATGCATCCGCACTGAAGACGGGGGGGTTATCATTCACATCAGAAATCTGCACCCAAATGGTCTTCTGAGTGCTGATGGGTGGAGAACCCAAGTCTGTGGCATTAATGGTGACATTGTAGCCACTGGTCAACTCTCGGTCCAAAAGCCCACTGGTGACCAGGCTGTAGTAGTTTTCGAGGGAAGGCTTTAACTGGAAGGGAAGGTTATCAGGGATCTGGCAGGTTACTTTCCCGTTCTCCCCAGGGTCCTTATCCATAACACTCAGCAGAGCAATCACTGTACCAGGTTCGGCATCCTCAGGAATGGGACTTGAAAGGGATGTAATTGCTATCTCTGGACCATGATTGTTCACATCAGTGATTTCCACCAGCAACTTAGCCGTGCTGGACATGCCAAATGCCCCGTTATCCCTTGCCTCAATAAGCATCTCGAGGAGAGGTCTCTGAACAGCTAAAACGCCATTGACTGTCACCTCCCCATTGTGCGGGTGAATTAAGAACATCCGCTGTAGATCAGCAGAAGTAGTATTGCTAAACAAATACCTGATCTCTCCATTTGGACCTTCATCCAAGTCCGTGGCATGCACTTGCACTACCAAAGTGCCACTTGGGGAGTTTTCCAAGATACTCGCCCTGTAAACTGAGTGCTCAAATTCTGGTGCATTGTCATTGGTATCCAGCACGGTCACAATGACCAGGACATCACCGGACTTTGGAGGATCCCCACCATCTTTGGCTGTAAGGACAAGTCTGTGGGTGGCTTGCTGCTCCCTATCTAAGGCTTTCTTCAGCACCAATTCAGGATATTTACTCCCATCCCCACGTGTCTGCATTTCCAAATGGAAATGTTCATCAGGGCTCAGAGTATAATTCTGGACACTGTTGGTCCCTTCATCGAGATCTTGGGCGGTGGGGAGTGTAAACCGTGCCCCAGGTGACAGGAACTCAGGCACGTTTATGTGATATTCACTTAAGGGAAAGCTGGGGGAGTTGTCATTTTTGTCCAAGACTTTAAATTCCATCCTATAAAGCTCTAGAGGGTTTTCTAACACAAGTTCATAATTCAGCAGACAGACAGACTTTAATTCACAAAGCTGCTCTCTGTCTATGGGCTCATTAACGGACAGAGCCCCCGTGCTTGCATTGATATTAAAATATTGCTTACTTGAACCGGTGATCACGCGGAATTTCCGAGCTGAAAGTGTAGCTGCATCTATTCCTAAATCCTTCGCTATGTTCCCGACAGACACGCCGCGCTCCATTTCCTCAACGATGGAATACACCACTTGCCCATTCACCGTGCAGCAAATAAGGCAGAAGAGCATTAGATAGACCCACATT
>NW_010303980.1:0-4858 GCF_000700745.2 Antrostomus carolinensis
ATACAGAGCAGACATTGTCAACCATCAGTGCAGCCTATAGTCACTGTCCACCCAGGGACTCCAAACACCTCCTGGTCTCCTTGAGAAACTTCACACCTCCAGGTGACTGCCTAGCATACATGGACTTGCTTTTCTCAAGCTTGTGTCACCGTCCCACCTCAACACAACTCATCAGCATCAGTGGTTGAAGGACAAGAACCAAAGACAAGGCCATGACTCAAAGCAACACCACCAGGTACTGCCCTAATACAAAGGTGAAGACACCAGAAATCAGAACATTCAGCAGACTTAAGATTAAAAACCTGGAAATAGAGAAATCTTGACTTTGGCTGTGAATTCTCCTGCCCTCAAAACTCAGCAAACTTTGGTTTCTCCTCCTTCCCATTAACCCCCTGTCTTTTTTAAGAACCAAAAGATTGATGGAGCTTAAAAAGACGAATTACCTGATCTGCATATTCAATGAAGCCCAAATGCTTCATAAATGCGACATGAGTTTTAACAGTATTTAATGGTATGCATTAATTAGTAATTCTTTAAAGATGTCAAACATTTGTAGATTTAAAACTTTATAACTTTCAATAAATTCAGTGGGTCTTAATTAATTCCTCCAGATTTATACAGCTTCTGAAACATGCTCCATCTCAAACAAATTCAATAATCTATGCAATTTTAAGAGAAAGGAAGAAAGAAAAGAAGGAAGGAAGAAAGAAAAAGGGTGGAGAAAAAAAGAGACAATTTATTAAGTCTTGATTTAATGGGAAATAGATGTATTAAATCACTTCAGCATTTTATTATGTTACTTGATTGATTTTTTTGAGCAGTTCTGTGGAAGAACCCTTGATGCAACGAGGGGTGTGAAGCTCACAGGCTAAGCAAGTGACTGGCTGAACAAGCACCCTCTGTGAAAAATTAGGGGTCACCCCTTTTAATGTGGGTGCAGTGGAACAGTCCAAAATGGGGGTTCACCTCCATGGAAGTGATAGAAATGATCAAACTGCATCCTAGGAGGCCATGGGTCCAGGATGGACTCAGATTAACACTGAGCTGACCTGGGACATTTTGATTATTCAAAAAAAATAATATCCAAAAGGTGAAAATCCCACTTGTCAAATGATTTTCCACAAAGGGAAAGGTTGTTCTGTAGGCATAGGATCTCAACTTCCTTCTCCCAGTTTGAGAAGAAAATAAGAGTGGAGATATTAACATTTATTCTTGGATGGAGTCTGATTTTCTGCCATTTCTGGAAATTTTACTATTTCAGAAGATGGCCTCCCTACGTCTCATTTACCAGTATGAACTTAACTATTTGTATTATGATAGTAGTTGCATTCCCCTCCTTAGTAAAGGGACAACATGTGGCTTCAGTCAGTCCTCCCCAGATTATTTATGATTATTAGCAGAAGAATTTCATTTACATCCTCCCGTAGCACAGAAGCAATGGAGATCTCAGCCTAGGTCCTACAAAGGGAGGTCTTCCAGCTCCAATCAGGAGACATGCACTATGGTAATGGGGAAGCAATGAAACATGTGAAACACTATCAGACCCCAGAAGAAAATCCCAACTCCCATGTCCCAGTACGGTGCCTCGGCCTTGAAGATGCTGCTCCTCACCAAGCTCCAGAGATTGCTATGGCTGGTGAGATTTCATTTTCCAACTGGGTGGCTGTCCACAGGTAAAGATTGAGTTATTAAAATTGACTATTTGACTGGACTGTTCCCATCTTGAGAAATATTCTTCTTCTGTAATCAAAATAGGAAACTTCCTTTTTTGGATTGGGACTATTAACTTCTAAAACGTTGTTTTGATTTTACACGATGATGGTTTGGTTGTTTATATTTTTAATCAGAAGGCTGCGATGATAGCAACAAAATAGCAGTAAATGCCTGGATATCAATTAAAATACATGTACAGATATGTCTCTATACATCTATGCCTCTCTATACATCTATATCTGTATTTATATCCACATCCACACAGCTGTGCATGCACACACACACACATATATACTCTCAAATATATAAATTTTGCTGGTATTATTTCTGAAGCAAACTACTTCAGAAATCCAATTCCACAAGCATATCCTAAAGGTCAACTTCTTACATCCATTTGGTATGAACAAAAGAGTCTGGATATTCCAATTTCTCCCTCTACCTTTGGTAAATTACATATTTCGGAGAAGCTCTTTGCACAGAAGAAAGCAAAGTGAGAGGCAGGGGCAGGGCTGAAAGCAAAACAGGAGAAGCAAAGAGAATATAACTCATCCTCTTGGGTGAGACACGTGTATGAATGGACTGGGATTTGTCCTAAAACAACTTCCCATGCTCACGTCGGAAGAAAGACAAGAGGGGCCATAAAACCAATGAGTTTAGAGAAGGGAATGAGCCTTTGCTCTGGCTCGTTCAGGGAGTTATTGATTCTCCCATGCATCTCACCAGCCTGCTAGTTGAGATCACTCATCCCACTCCTACAACATATTGGATATATAAATCCCGGGGATAGTCACTGAAATGTTGTCCCTGCCTTCACAACAGCTACTCTGAGGGATGAGCACGTCATCCCGCAGGGCATGTTGGCTGCTCTTAGATCATGGGGCTGAAGAAGGAATCACAGGGGCACACGCAGCCACTGCGGGTCTGATAGAAGGTTGATGGTGCCTTTTCTTTGTCATGATCAATTGGTGGCAGAATCAGAATGGCACAAAAATCAGAGCAGATGTCCCACCAAAAAATGTGATGGTGCTAATGTAGGTCTGGATCTTCCCACAGATTCACCAACAGGGACATAACTGTGATCCCTCAAGGTCTTTCCCAGTGAGTTACCATGCCCTGGAAGGAAGAAAGAAGAACTAGCTGGATTCGGACCCAAGAGCTGCTTTCTGACTGAGCCCTTGAAGTTTTTGCACAAGAAAAATCTGAGAAGGTTTAAGACACAAGAAGTGTGTGAATACAGGTTTGGAAAGAGCCCACAGCAAGCTCTCGTTGGTGTTCAGGGTTCTGATTCACACCACAGGCTCCAGGACAAACTCTGTTAGGAGTGTTCAGGAGTACCCACATGAAAGCTGAGGGCTACTGTAATCCACGTGGCTCTTCTTGTTCCCACTCTCTTCTGAGAGACTCATAGAAGATAGACATCAAACCAAAGATTCCTCTAGAGGTCCCCTCTCTAGAGGTGACCAGTAGCAGGTGCCTAAGGAAGCTTTATAAGGTCACCTTCTCCTGTGCCCACCAGACACTGCAAATCAGTAGCTCAGGGACCTTCTGAGGTACAGGCTTCATTATTATCCACTGATGGGCGTGCCTTCCATGGACATCTGCTCTTCATTCAAAGAGACTTCCAGTCCCAGCCTCCACAGCACCAAGTGCCACCATGTCATAACGCCCTGCAACACCACGTATTTTTCTGATGCTTGTTCCAGATCATTTCACTGACTGTCCCTGGTCGTTTCACTGTGAACCTTCATGATTTTAGAGAACAGTCTCAGGCAACTCTATTCCCTTTATTCCTTGAAGTCATTCATCCTGGAGGGAACTGAGTCTTCAGGATGCACCTGGTCCAGAGCCTCAGACTGTGAGCCCCAAAAGACACATGAGTCCTAGTCCCACATTAGCTATTGACCTTCTAAAGAGTGTTGCCTTCCTGGTGTGACCCATATCATTCGAGACAGGGATTAAAATGTGTGCTGCTGTATATAAAAACTTACAGAATCATAGAATCATTAAGGTTGAAAAAGACCTTAAAGATCATCAAGTCCAACCGTCAACCCAACACCATCATGCCCCCTAATCCATGTCCTGGAGCGACACTCCTTTCAGGTAGTTGTAGAGAGTGAGAAGGTGACTCAACCACTTCCCTGGGCAGCCTGTTCCAGCCTTTTAGTAAAGAAATTTTTTTCTGATATCCAATCTGAACTTCCCTTGGTACAACTTGAGGCCATTTCCTCTTGTCCTGTCACTTGGTCCTTGGTTGAAGAGACCCACCCCCACCTCTCTCCACCCTCCTCCAAGGGACTTGCACAGAGCCACAAGGTCTCCCCTCAGCCTCCTTTTCTCCAGGCTCAACAGCCCCAGTTCCCTCAGCCGGGAACTCGGCACACTTGTGCTCCAGACCCTTCCCCAGCTCCGTTGCCCTTCTCTGGACACGCTCCAGCACCTCCATGTCCTTCTTGGAGTGAGAGGCCCAGCATCCTGGGAACTTCCTTGCTCTCAGCTTTACTGGGCAGGTGGAATTAGGAGATAAAAAGAGGAAGCAAGTCTATAATTGTAACAAAGGGGAAAACTGCAGGGGAGTTTGTCTCTGGATGCCTGTTTGGAGCTGTAAAGGCAAGAATACGCTGAAGGATAAACAGCAGTGAGTATGGTTTGACCTGTTTCATTACATGGGCGACAGCCAACTGCCCTGGAGAAGGGGAAGGCAGGTTGCACTCCTCACCCCTGACCTGACACAACAGCACCAAAGCACTTTGCTTTGGCCGCTCACTTGCTGGACCTGGCCATGTAAATCAGACCTGGACTTGAACTGTTATTAAAGAAGATCTTGCCAAAGCCAGAGCACCCTGATGGATTGTTGTGGCATTGATAAATAACCTCTAAAGCAATGAATCACAGAATCATAGCATGGTTAGGAATGGAAGGGACCTTGAAGATCATCCAGTTCCAACCCTCCTGCCAGCAGCAGGGACACCTTCCACTAGACCAGGTTGCTCAAAGCCTCATCCAGGAGATGGAAATCAAATGGAAAATGAACTTCCTGTGAGAGACTTCATGTCCTTGTCCAGAAATCCTTCAGGCCCCAGCGAGGCCGTGCTTTAGTTTAGAGCAGAGGTGGGAGAAGCTGAGGTGCCTCTGGTGGGAAAGTTGG
>NW_010303980.1:5071-9056 GCF_000700745.2 Antrostomus carolinensis
CCCCAGCACTGGAGGCAGCACTGCAGGTGGGGTGTCAGGAGAGCGGAGCAGAGGGGCAGAATCCCCTCCCTCCACCTGCTGCCCACGCTGCTCTGGGTGCAGCCCAGGACACGGTTATTGGCCTCTGGGCTGCCAGCGCACGTTGCCGGCTCATGTTGAGCTTCTTGTCCCCCAGCACCCCAAGTCCTTTTCCTCAGAGCTGCTCTCCAGCCATTCTCCACCCAGCCTGGATTTGTGTTTGGGGTTGCCCCGACCCATATGCAGGACCTTGCACTTGGCCTTGTTGAACTCCATGAGGTTGGCACAGGCCCCACCTCTCAAGCCTGTCAAGGTCCCTCTGGATGGCATCCCGTCCCTCCAGCGTGTTGAAGGCACCATTCACCTTGGTGTCATCTGCAAACGTGCTGAGGGTGCACTCAATATAAATGCTATAGTAATGCTTAGGGCTGCTGACCAGGAATGGGACAGAGAGGAGATACTCTCGAGCTGGTGTGGTCTACTGAGTCTACAAGCACTGAGAAATTGAGCCACAGAGCAGTGACTCAACTTGCTCAGTGCTCCTCAGGTCTGGATGTTGCTACCCTCGAGGAAATCAGCCTTCTAGGGACATGTGAGAAAGGACAGCACTCTCCCATGGAAACACAGAGCAATGCTCCCCAGAAACACCGTGAACTTCCCCTACCAACTGCAGCTGGGAGCAGCTGGACACCAGGCTGGCTGATTTGGGGTTGCTTGTCTTGCTAAATTCAAAGGGACCACCTCAAGGAAAACTCCAGTGGTCAGGGGCACCTAGCAGAGGAAAACTTGAAGAACTTTTAGGAAAGAAATGAAAATTTTCCTACAGCATCTTTTTCTCCTCTGTGTCCCTGGCCTTGCTTGAAGGTTTGGGTACTCGTTGTTCTGAAGCTGGGGTGATAAAAAAAAAAGTCTGTGGCCTTTTTGGATAATATAATAAAGACTTAGATGCTTTTCGGACGTCAGCTGCTGCCAGTAATCAGCGCTTCCCAGCTGCTGAGTCACATAGAGCTTGAAAAATATTTCCAGTCCTTGCTCTCCTGAGAGCTAATCCCAGAATGGGCAGTCTTAAAAATAAATAAATAAACCAGAATGGCCCCAGAAATCTCTTTTAAGGACATTAGTTAGATGTTGGTTGTGGATTGTCTTTACCTCATTGCTTTCTCCTGCATGTTCCCACCTCATTTCTTTTCCTTGGACATCTCCACATGGTTGGAAAAGGTCATAGAATCATAGAATGGTTTGGATTGGAAGGGACCTTAAAGATCATCTAGTTCCAACCCCCCTGCCATCAGCAGGGACACCTTCCACTAGATCAGGTTGCTCAAAGCCTCACCCAGCCTGGCCTTCAACACTTCCAGACCTAAGAAGGTCATTCTTCTGTCCCTCATTCTGTCCTCATGCTGGTGACAAATGTGGAACCAGCCTCCAAACCAGTTCCATCCCCAATGTCTCAGGACCTGCTCTCCTCCTGGCATGGGCTCTGCCCTTCTGCTCCCTCCCCATACCTGCCCTGTCCCCTCTAAATGTCTGTCACTTCCAGAACATCAGATAAAAAAAAGTTTAACTAAGCTACAGAGATTTTTTTGCTGTTGTTTTGTTTTTTCCTTTTTTCAGGAAGAGAAGAGATGTTTCTGTGTGGGCTTGTCCACAAATTTTTCAAGTCACCCTTCAAACTAAATATAAACCCTTGACATGGCTTTCTGCAAGAGATCTTCTCCTGGTGTCCAAAGGCTTCTTCTAAGTTTATCTTAAGCTTGTTCAAAATTGGTTTAGTAATATTACTAAGAAGAAACAGAAGAAATAACCAGCTCCTTTATGACACTTTTAAAGTGAATGCCAAGCACGCTGCATCATTAATTAAGCAGAAAAAAGGCCAGTTGAAGCCAACATGAGCATGTCCATGCAGCTGTTTGCATAATTTTAAATAAATAAATAAATGTATATATTTGAGAGGTCTTTATCCAGCTCTGGCCCTAAAACCACTTCCACAGCACCAAATCCTCACTCAACAAAGCAGAGTGGTTACATCTGAGTTGTCTGTTAGGGATGGCTCCTGGGCTGGGTTGGGCTAACTCCAAAACTCAATCTAGCAACCGCATGGGTTGGTCTTCTTCAGTCAGGTCAAAGCTGTGCCAGCAACCATGACAACATTTTAGTAGTGTAGATGATGGAGTTCTCTTGCACCTTTTAATTTGCTCATGTAAGTGAGGCTGAAGCTGATCTCCATCTTTCAGGTAGGGCAGGAGATGCCAGAAGCACTTCAGACCACCACAGCCTCATGTTGTCATGGTGGAAACCACACCTTGGTCTTAGTTAATGTCTGGTATGCTTGTGTAGGTTGGTGTCTCCCATGTTGGAAATTACATGCCTGGAGTCACATGGCCTCTCATAGGCTGAAACTGCCCCAAGTCTGGGAATATGGGCGAGTAAAGCTCAGCTTTATTACACCCCATATTACTCTCCATATTACTCTTGTGTCCTCTGAAGAGGGATGGCTGTATCCAGGCCACTTGGTGGGAACAGCCATGGTTCCTACCCCATGCCTGGGCTTTATATGGGTCAGTGCTCATTGGTCTTGGCCACCCAGTACCATGATAAACAAGCAATGTAGACAGTCAAATGGCAAAGCCTGTGTCATGGCCCCAGCACTGCTGCCTTTACTGGTGCAGACACCCTATGGCTCTCCCCGCTTTCTTCTGGATGACCCACTGCTCTTCCACTCTCTCCTTGTGACCCCAGTTTTTCTCCTCCAGGACATCCCCAGTTCCAGAAATCTCATTCCCCTTCCCTTTGTGATATTTTAAGCAAACCCAGGGCAGGGGAAGACATGAGACATCCACACCAAGACAGTTAAGCAAGAGCCAACTCCTCTATAACTCAGCAGAGAATATTTTTAACGTTCACAATAATAACCGGACGGCCTGGCCTACAAAATGCTGCTACAGGGCATCCATCCCAACGTGGCAAAGCTCCCGAGTGGCTGCTGGGACTCTAGGAACTAAGTTTAGCCCTGAAATGAGCTCAGACCCCTTGCTGAGGTCTCTGACTCATGGTCTCCTAGGTGAGCCGGTGGAAGAGGTTGCTGCTTCCCCTTCCAACACAACACTGACGACTCCTTTCTCATGGGTGGCTTTCCCCATGCCAGAGCAGAAGACGCAAATGCACCCCTGGGACACGGTGTGGACTTCACCATCCCGTCATGGTGACAGCACGAGGCTCTGCTTGTGCTGAAAGCTTCAGTTCCAAGGGATCAGTGACTGCCCTGGGTTGCTCCCCGCTCTGTTTTTGGCTTTGTTTTTCTCACTGTTGCTCCCAGTTGCCTGTTCCACATGGAAAAAAACCCACAGTGGCCAGAGTCAGACCATGTGGACAGCTTGGAGATGGGGTTTTGCTCAGTATCATCCATCAAGGATCATGGCCAGACCCTGCCTCGGGGGTTACAGCCATCGCCCACCCAGGAGGATATGTCCAGGGAAGAGCTTTGGTGTCCCCCAGCGATGGTCCTGGGTGACATCCCAGCATCACGCCAGGCGTGGGGACTCCCACGCAGTGTTCATCACCCCATGGCTGCCCTGACTGTGATTTTCCCCAGGGATTACCAGCTCCTCCCAATCCTTCCCCTGCTACAAATGTGACAGTCAGAGCTGAGCCCACCCAGGAGGATATGTCCAGGGAAGAGCTTTGGTGTCCCCCAGCGATGGTCCTGGGTGACATCCCAGCATCACGCCAGGCGTGGGGACTCCCACGCAGTGTTCATCACCCCATGGCTGCCCTGACTGTGATTTTCCCCAGGGATTACCAGCTCCTCCCAATCCTTCCCCTGCTACAAATGTGACAGTCAGAGCTGAGCTCTGCCCCACTGCAAGTTAAGCACCAACTGAGAGGCCTTCAAGGACATCTTCACAAAGTATGACAAGACATGGATAACAAGGAAACAAATCATAGAATCATAGAATGGTTAGTATTG
>NW_010303980.1:9110-12892 GCF_000700745.2 Antrostomus carolinensis
TTCCGCTAGACCAGTTTGCTCAAAGCCTCATCCAACATGGCCTTCATCACTTCCAGGGAGGAGCAGCCACAGCTCCTCTGGACAACCTGGGACACTGTCTCACCACCCTCACACCAAAGAATTTCTTCCTCACATCTCAGCTCCATCTCCCCTCTTCCACTTTCAAGCCATTTCCCCTTATTCTGTCCCTCCCTGCCCTGGGAAGTCCCTCCCCAGCCTTCCTGGAGCCCCTTCAGGTACTGGGAGGTCGCTAGAAGGTCTCTCTGGGGCCTTCTCTTCTCCAAGCTGAACAGCTCCAACTCTCTCAGCCTGTCCTCATAGCAAAGGTGCTCCAGCCCTTAAAATAAGTAATAATTGAGGGGGGACACCCCAGGAATCTCACAACCATCACTAGTAATATGCACAGTCGAAGGGGAAGGAGGAGCAGCAAGGAGTGAGCTTGCTATTTTAAGGACAAGCTCCAATAGTAAAGTAATCATCTCCCGAGCAATGCTATTTTCTGGATCCGTGCCCTCAAGTCAGCACGAAGCCACCGTGCTTTCTATTCCAGTCACACCAAACACTTCTCACCAATCTATCCATCTTAATCCCAGCCCTGGCAGCTGCACAGCCCCACCGGGGTGGAGAGGTGCCCAGGGATGGAGGGGGGTGTTGAGCTGGGTCCATCGGTGCCAGCCCACCCATGGGCACACCAGACCATCCTCATCATCACCTCTCCCCCAAGGCGGGATGTTTCTTTTATCTGCATCCTCGCTGCTGCTGCTGGTGCTGGACAAAAATGCCTCCCACGTAATCAGTTCCCATCCTCCCTCTCCTCCTCCCCCTCTCCGTCGCTCTCCATCCTCCATCCCCTCCTCTAGTGCATCACCGCTAAGATAAAGGGATGGCTGGGTCCTGCAGCGATGGGGTCACGTCAGGAACTGTCACCACTGGAACAGCGAACGTTTGCATGTAAAAAACAAATCCTGTCCCCACTGCAGCACCAGGGATAGATTGGTCACGGGGAGCCAAGGTGATGCCAGGATGCTTCATCCAAGTTATGCCTGCTCCTGCATCCTTCCTGACACCCCAGCATGGTGCCCAGCTATTTGCATGCCATGTCCTCCATCACATGGGGTTGAAGAGCTTGGCTTGCCCTGAAAAAGGCAAGTGAGCACTGCTTATGCCTGCTCGTCATGGACACATGGACACGGTACAAAGCCTCCTTCATCCCCTCCATGAGCATCACATGCCCCACCTCCCATCCTCACATGCCTCCCCACTCCCCTTTCCTCCCACCCAGGGCATCCAGCCCCAAGCAGACCACAGCACCACAAAAAAACCCCTCGTCCTCTCTCTTTTTATCAGCAGTGTAAGTGCTCTGCCTGTATAATCAGGAAGGAGCCGTGCTTCATGCTGCAAGGATTTCCCCGCAAACTTCACCTTCAAAAACCCAAGTCCCCAAAGCCCTGAGGCACAAGGTTTTCCTTCTGCTCAGCGCTAACAAGTGGTCAGGAGCTTGGGGTTTTTTCTATTGTTTCCTAAATAGAACATTTCTTCAGAAACCCAAGAGATTAAAAGCCCAGCTGACTTCTAAAAATGATGTTTATATAGAACACAAAAGGATCTGGACTTTAAATAAGAGTATAGATATACACACACATGGATGCAACATGCTGCCACACAAGCATATGCTTAGAGAAGGACCCTCCCAGACACAAATTAACCTCTATTTATGCTTTGGGAGAGAATTCTCCCTGGGGCAATGTGTTTTCTGTGTATCCAGACAATACCTAAATGCTAATCATTGCAATAAAAAAATATACAGCATTGAAAAGCTTGATTCATGCAGACAATTTTTATAGAATCACAAAATAGTTTGGGTTGGAAGGGACCTTATCCAGTTCCAACCCCCCTGCCATCAGCAGGGACACCTTCCACTAGAACATATTGCTCAAAGCCTCATCCAACCTGGCCTTCAACACTTCCAGGGAGGGGGCATCCACAGTTTCTCTGGTACATTTTGCTCCCAGACACTTGGATTTGAACCCCATTTTTTCCATCAGAGTGGACAAAAATCCCTGAGCTCTAAGATGTGCCTCCTTCTGTGCCTCAGTTTCCCCAAGTGTCTTACAGGCTCAGCCCAAGCAATGAAGTCAGATGACATAGCCACAAGTTTGTGACATATCTGAGACCTATTTGTGCTGAAATAAATCATCCACATATCAAAAATCAAAGCTGAGAAAATGCTCAGGGCAAGACAGTTGGGTTTTGTTTTTGTTTTTTTTTTGGGGGGGGAAGAATTTTTTTTTTTTTTTAATTTTTTAGGAGACTTGTCTGAAAAAATATATTTAACATGATCCAAAAAACAGTCAGAAACTAGTCACAAGAGACTTAAACTTTAAAAATGTGGCCTCATAATTCCTCCCAAAGCCCTGGACCAGCTCAAATAGGGGCATTTATCAAGTTCCTTCACCAAGAGCTTTGCAGACCTCAGGTGATTCACCTTTGATCTTTATATTCATTTCCCCATCAGTACCTTCTTCCCCAATTCTCACCCCAATTCTTTTCTGTCTCCAGCTCAGCACAGCATTTAGCAAGGCATTGCTCTTTAAATATATTTATAAATAAATATCTATTTACATGCTCAGCATGTGAGTTTGAGTGAATGAAGATGAGGAGGAAGAGGAGGAGGAATCACAGAATGGTTTGGGTTGGAAGGGACCTTAAAGATCATCCAGTTCCAACCCCCCTGCCAGCAGCAGGGACACCTTCCACTAGACCAGGTTGCTCAAAGCCTCATCCAGCCTGGCCTTCAACACTTCCAGGGAGGAGCAGCCACAGCTTCTCTGGGCAACCTGGGACACTGTCTCACCACCCTCACACCAAAAAATTTCTTCCTCACATCTCAGCTCCATCTCTCCTCTTCCACTTTCAAGCCATCACCCCTTGTTCTGTTGCTCCCTGCCCTTGGCCAAAGTCCCTCCCCAGCCTTCCTGGAGCCCCTACAAGAGGAAAAGTAAGAGGAAGAGAGAAGAAGAGGAAGAGAGGATGGGCAAGGATGGCTGTTAGCATGGGGCTGCATCTGTGTGGGAGATGCGCAGAGGTTACAGCTTTACTCATAAAATCAGCTCCAGGGTCCCTTCCTTGAGCCTCCCTGGCCCCATTGGGCCATATCCAGACTGTTCAATTCTCACCTCCTGCCAAACCACCTGAGCCAGGTCCTCACCCCATGAATCAGGATTTAGGTGCCTGAATAGAGTATGTATAGATACATATAGTCATAAACACTCAAATCTGGAAATTTTTAAGTTCCTCTGCTCCCCCCAAAAAAAGAGGAGAGGGAAGAAAAGGAAAAAAAAAAAAAAAAGCAGAACAAAATCAAACCTCTAAAAAAAAAAACCAAACCAAAATGTGATCCTCTTTGGGGTCATTCCAGGTCCCCAGGACTAAATTGGAGCAGGTCCCTGAGAGTCACTTGAGCAGCAGAGATGAGGGAGATTGCTGCAAGAGCCAGTTATACACCCTGCAGCTGGTAAAATAATAATAATAATAGTAATAATAATAATAAGCCATGTCCAATCAGCCCTAATATCCATCACCACCGTCAGGTTCAATGCAGGATTAAGAACTGGAGGCGAATAAATATGCCTGTGATTTCCATTGCATTTAGAGACTGATTGGAAATCCCAGCGGAGGGATGTTTTCAGCCACGGATGCATTTCACAGAATCACAGAATCACAGACTGGTGGGGGTTGGAAGGGACCTCAGGAGATCATCCAGTCCAACCCCCCTGACAAAG
>NW_010303980.1:12912-25025 GCF_000700745.2 Antrostomus carolinensis
CACCAGGTTGCACAGGAAAGTGTCCAGGTGGGTTTGGAACATCTCCAGAGATGGAGACTCCACACCCTCTCTGGGCAGCCTGTCCCAGGGCTCTGGCACCCTCACAGCGAAGAAGTTTTTCCTTCAGTTTGTCTGGAACTTCCACTGTTCCAGTTTGTCCTGTCACTGGGCACCACCAAAAAGAGCCTGACCCCATCCATTTGGCCCCCACCTTTAGGTGCCTGCTTCTCCACCCCAGCCATGCAGTAAGAGCCATGGCCATCATGGCTTCATCTAGAGCCATGAGTTAAACACTACCACACCACTGGGCCTTGACCATCCCCAACAGAACTGCTAAAATGGTGCTTGGCACAACTCGTACTGGTCTAAAACCATCCAGGGCTCATCCTAGGAGCGAACATAGCCCAGGAGACTCCCCAGAGCCTTGTTCCCACAGCTGTACCCATGGTTGCACTGCAATGTTCCCTTTGTACACCCTGACATCTGCATGCAAACCTCTGCTCCATCACTGTCACCCTTGAACCACAGCAAAAGTCCAGATGTGGCCTTCAGTGACCTCCCTGCAGTCTCCTGGGAGAAGCTGACAAGCATGCGGATGGCCAAGAGTTTCAGGGAAGGATAGAAAACTGATGGAGACCCCTGCACCAGGGTCATGGTGGTGATCTTGCATCACCTCCATGGTGTGCCACCTCTCAGAGCTCCCTGATGAGGAGCAAGGTGAGGGGCAGACTATTTTCTGAGGAAGGCAGAGGAAGGGGCCACCACATTTGCCTTGAAGCACTCAGGTGTTGGTGGATGATGTTGTTACATTGGTGCCTTCTAGTACCACACTGCAACACAGGAATCACGGGGACAAGGACAGTGGGAATTTGGTGTCACTCCTCCATTCATCTCTAGATTCTTTTTCTTTCCTCTCCAAGAGCCTGCTTTTTTTTTTTTCTTTTTTTTTTCTTTTTTTTTAATTTTCTGGTGCTACAGGGAGGAACGGGTTGACTCTGAGAAGGAACAGTGCAGACAGATCCATCAACTTCAGCCTCACCAGCGGGGAGGAGCCGAGCCAGCAAGCTGCCGAGTCCCAGCGTGGAAAGCAGCAACGAGATGTCTCTGCCTTGGGGAGATCTCTGCATTGAAGGCTGACAGGAGAGCCCTTCAGCCCCCTGCCTCCCCAAATTCTCCGCACTCTGGGCATCCCCTCTTCACCTCCGCACCAACTCTCTCGTTACCATGACAACCGTCGGCTCACATGAGCCTCTCTGTGATGCAGCACTCACCCACCCCAGTGCAAAGCACAGCCTGTGGTCCGTGTGCATCCTATATGGGATTTTGTGGGGCCACCATCAAGCCCTTGAGCTGGGTGCTTGGTGGAAGCTCCAAACTGCAGTTGAATCTTGGGAGTGGGAAGAAGCCTGCTAGGTTGGGGATCATCTCTTTACCCAGCTCTTAGGAAAGGCTATCATCAGAAGAGATGGATGCTGAGAGCAGTTGGGATGCAGGAAAGGCAAAGTGGCAAACCCTTGCAGTGCTCAAGGCCAGAGCTGATGCTGAGGTTACACCTCCACAAGAAAATAAACTCATGCTGGAGCCTGGTCACCAGCCCTAATCGTCCACATGATTAATCTTTCTCATCCTTCTAAGCAGAGTGGATGCATCCCAACTGGCTCTTGGGGAAGGTCCCTGACCCATGCCAACTCCTGAGTTGTGCCAGGGATGGTTTGGGTAAGTCTGAGTTGGCCAGGGCTGAAACAGCACTAGGGGTGGTGGTGGAAGTGTAAAGGTAGGGAAGATAACCCCAGCCCCTGTGTCCTGACTCTGTTCCATTTACAACCTACAAGAATCAATTATTCAGTCATGGTAGAGCCTGGGTAATCCTGAGCACATCTCCTGGCTGCTGGCAGAGCTTTTAATTCATCAGTGCCCCGGCTGATGTCAGGGCAGGTGCCCAAAGCAGCAGTAGTGACATTCATCAATGAGTGAAATTGGATGGTGACTCACATAACACCCTTTCAGTTGCTTGCCCTCTGCTCCAGGGAAGAGATGCAAATGCCAGCTACTTTGGCTAAACAGCCACCAAGGACATGAAGCCACCTCTATGGACACTGTTAGGAACCTTTGTGGTGACCAAGAGCTATGCCTAGGAAAGTAGTCAGATGGTGGGACCAAAGAGCAGGGAGGATTCTGGTTAGTAAAGGTGGAAAAGGGACCATAAAGAAGTGCCCAGAGATAGAGAGGGGACATGTAAGTTGGCCAGAGCAACCACCAGCTCTGCACATCCCTGCTGAGCAGTTGTGAACCAGGAGTGAGGACAGAGAGGAGAAAGCAGGGAACACACTCTCCAAAATAAGAACAACTCAACTCATTCAGTTGTATTGATAATGATCAGGAAATGTGGCAGCCCTGTAACCTGGAGCACAAGAAAACAGTTGAGGAAATGTCCCACTCTTGAAGGTCTGGTCCCCATCCTTGGCTCTTTGGCACCAATGACGGGCAAGGTGCAGGGAGGACTTTGTTTGCCAGCATAGTCTCTGGCATAGTTTTGGCCCAGACCAACAAGAGCTTTGCAAACTGTCCCACCATATGGGTCCTAAAGAGGACCTAGGACCAGCTGCTACATAGAGGGGACACAGGTTGTCCCATTTGGTTCCAATCACACATCTCCACAAACATCACAAAAACAGTCAGCTGGGTGGAAAAGAGAGAGGGAGGAAGACAAAGAGAGGGCACACGATTCATCCTCCTCTTCGCAAGGAAAAGACCATGATCTTACCCCTCACAGAAGACGTCAAGAAGACTTGAGTCCAAGTGGGATGGACATCCCTAACCAAGCTTCAGTCAAAACTTCCACCTTTTGAAAAAGCTCATCACAGTCAGTCTGGAAAACCAGATTTGTCCAGAAATCTCTGAGACAACATAGAATTCTGCTATAGGAAACACACCAATGGGAAAGGGGTAAGAGCTGAGCATGCTGAAAGGGAAGTGAGATCCATAATCAGCACAAAGACATGGGTGGGTATAGGAGAGGGTGTGGCTGCTCCTCCCTGAAAGTGTTGAAGGCCAGGTTGGATGAGGCTTTGAGCAACGTGGTCTAGTGGAAGGTGTCCCTGCTGATGGCAGGGGGGTTGGAACTGGATGAGCTTTAAGGTCCCTTCCAACTCAAACCATTCTGTGATTCTATGACTTATTTTTCTCATTCCCATTAATTCAGGCAAATTTGATCTGGAGGTAAAAATCCCTCTGCATTCCAGTTTGGGCTTAGGGTTGGACACCAGTAATGACAATGTTATTACTGCTGCCTGCCCTGGCCTATGGAAATAAATCAATGGAGGCAAAAACACAGCTCAGTGTGAACCACGGACCATTGGAGAGGGAGTTAATTAGCCCCGCTGCAGCTAATTATTGCCGTGAGATCAAGTGTTTTGTGCTCTTCAGAGAATGGCAACCATTCAATGGGAAGACAAAGTGGGGGGAAAAGCAGACACACACACAAAAAAAAAAACCTAAAAAATCCCCAAAACACCATCACACTGTCACTGCTGGAATTTGTTTGCAAGACTATTTTATCAGTGTCAAGAGAAAGGCAAGGCTGGTTTACACCACAGGGGTCCAAATTGCTCAGCTTACTAAAAGGCAGCTTGCTGAGGGGTGAGAGCCTGCTGCTGCCAGCTGAGGTTCTTCTTAACGGAGCCCAAAGGCGATGAAGATGTTACTTATGGACAGCCAAATTCCCAGTCCATACAGGAAGGAACCAGCGCTGGTAACTCTTCTGTACCACGTGGAATCATGTTTTAACATGGGTTGGGAACAGAGTCCACTTCAAAACCTGGACCCTTGGCCTTGATGGGAATATCAACACCAACAAAATATAAGGTTGACCTCATTGACATTGAGAAAAAAGCTCAGATTCACTTGGTTGCCAGAACACTGAGCACCTTAACAGCGTGAAGATACAGCTATAGATTACATACATACACTCACACACAAAGTTGTCCCTGGCATTAAAATTTCATCACAAGGAGCGTACCAGGAATAACCATTATCAATTATATATTACACGCTGCTTTAGTCTAAAAGAAATCTAATGGCTCGGGGGTTCTGCTGTGAGAAGAAGTCTCTCTAGCAAGGTTTGCAGCTCGTTGCATTGAGGAGCTTTGTGAGTCATCACGTATCTGCTCACCACCACCCACCCAGCCCCATATTGGTATGGTGGGGAAATCCAGCCCAGGAGGTGCCTTACTGACTGTTTCTCCTGGTTCCATGCAGGTCATGCTGGATAATGGGTGGAATGCCCAGGGTAGGACAGGGGCTGAGGACTGGATATTATGGCTTTCAGAGGGGATATTCTGTAAAGCTCTCGCTTCTCTCTCTGGATAAAGACACTGTGCCATGGGTCTCCAGCTTTAGTACTCCCTCCACGTGGATATTTGGCACCCTGGCCTTCACAGACAGCCTTCCTTTCAGTGTATCATTGTACTGGTACCAGATCTCCTTATGTGAGTCACCTGGTCACCTGAGATGCCATCTACAACCATGGGCATCTCCAAAAGTGGCTGTTCCCCAGTGTCTTGGACACCTCTTGTGGGTGGGATGACTGGAGGTGTCTCCACTACTAACAAAAGGCAATTTGGTGACCACAATCTCTTTGTTTAGATACTTTGGTCTATGCATGAGACAGGACCTACATCCCAGATCTGCAGGATGTTCATGAATTTGCCCCATACCATTTCCCTCTGACAGCAGTCACAACCTTCCCTCCAGCATTTGCAGCCACCCAAATCTCTTCTTCCCCTCAGTGTACCACGCCTCAAGGCTGAGCAGCTTTAAAAAAAAACAAAACAAAAGAGTCAACCTCCTCCCTTCTCAGCATGATCCTCATCCTCCCTCCTGTCTCCAGCCATTCAGCCCCGAACAGCCCTTGACCTGCCTCTATTGAAAAGACCAGTTGTCTTCCACATCTTCATGTTGAGGAATAAATGTTTACATTGTCCAAAGGTTTTGCAGTTAAATAATTTGCAGATCTTCCTTTGTGGGTGGCAGAGAGTGAACAATCCCGGCGTCCTGATAGATGCTGTTTAATAAAAGATAATGACAGGGACGTTAAGCTGCAGTGGGGTGGTGGGAGGAGCTGCCATGTTAAAGTCTTCACGTTGATATTTTAATCCAATTAGAGCCCCTGTGTGTACCAAGGCAGCGGCTCTTGTGGAAACCTCAGCACATGGGCATCTGGAGGGGTAACAGCCAGGCCAGGGGGAGTCTGCAGGACTTTCACTACATCCCTCAATGCTTTTGGGGGCTGTTCAGCCTGGAGAAGACAAAGAGCCAGGGAGATCTTCTAGTGGCCTTCCAGTACCTGAAGTGGCCTACAAGAAAGCTGGGGAAGGACTTTTCATAAGGGCAGTTAATGACAAAACAAGGGGAAATGGGTTTAAGCTGAAAGAGGGGAGGTTTAGATGAGATATTAGGAAGAAGTTCTTCACTGTGAGGGTGGTGAGACACTGGAACAGGTTGCCCAAGGAAGTTGTGGATGCTCCTCCCTGGAAGTGTTGAAGGCCAGGTGGGATGAGGCTTTGAGCAACGTGGTCTAGTGGAAGGTGTCCCTGCTGCTGGCAGGGGGGTTGGAACTGGATGATTTTTAAGGTCCCTTCCAACTCAAACCATTCTGTGATTCTGTGATTAAGATGGAGTAGGGGGAGGAGAAGGAACTTAAACTGCAAAGCCATCTAGACCTTGTCCAGTGGTTCACAGGGAAAAGGAGTTTGACAAAACATGTCTTGGCAGGTAAAAAAAAATATTTCATTTGTTTTGGAGTAAGCTGGAGGGGTCACTAGGTTGGTAGAGATGAGGGTGATGGCGCATTGGAATAGGCTGCCCAGAGAGGTCATGGAGTCTCCATCTCTGGAGATGTTCAAAACCCACATGGACGCTTTCCTGTTCAACCTGGTGTATGGAACCTGCTTTGGCAGGGGGGTTGGACTGGATGATCTGCTGAGGTCCCTTCCAACCCCACCATTCTGTGGTTCTGTGATGGTAGAGCAAGCCCCAGCCCAGTTCAGGAGGTAGGATAAGACAGAGACCATTGCCAAGACACAAAATGGACTTCACACCCTGATGGGTGGGAGACAACAGAGACAGGGAAGGACATTAGTTGCATGGACATCAGCTGGGCTAACGCTAAAACGAGTCCCACATTCCTCTGCTTCCAACAAGCCCATCGCTGCATTTTGAAAGCCTTATTTCCCTTTCCCATTCAGTAGATCACGCCTGAGAAAGTGATTTCTCAGGATGCAGATTAAAGCAGAAGAGCAGAGAGCCCCCAGTGCAATTATGAAAAGGAAGTCATAAAAAATAGTAATTAAAAGTCGTATTTCTGCTGGGTAAATGCCTGGGCAGAGCTGGGAGCTGTTGGAGAGAAAGATGCCTGATAGAGGATGTAGTGGAGGTAGAGATGGGACAGAAAGGTTCTGCCTGCACCAGTGGACCTCACAGGGACAGGGACTGCACCATCCCCGTTGTTACCTGTTAGCACATTCCCTGGCATGGTTTTAATCCAGAAAAATAGTCCTGGTGGGCAAGGCTGGGAGTTAGCATGGGCAGTGTGGATGCATCCACCCTGCTACGATGGTATGTCAGGGACAATTCAGGGTTCCTGCAGAAAGAACAACAGGTCCTATTGCTAGAAGCTCAAGGGGTCACAGGGAAGGGGATCTGGTGGCTGAGGATGTCCTCTAGGTTCGTTGGATCCTGGTCTCTTCTGTGATCTGTCTGTGCCTCATTTTCCTATTCTACCAGCAAGGGATGATAACGTGTCCGGTGGATGTCCTGTCTGTGTAGATGCTGTGGCAGTGGGACACATGGCTTTCCAGTGAGTCTGCTGAACTGGAGGTGGGGAAAAGCAAAGAAATCTGGGTTGGATGGCAGAGGTTACTCTCATTGAAATGAAAGAGGAGACAAGGAGGCTGAGGGGAGACCTTCTGGCTCTGTCCAAGTCCCTGAAAGAAGGGTGGAGAGAGGTGGGGGGGGGTCTGTTCAACCAAGGACCAAGTGCCAGGACAAGAGGAAATGGGCTCAAGTTGTGCCCAGGGCAGTTGAGATTGGATGTGAGGAAGAATTTCTTTGCTGAAAGGATTCTCAGGCATTGGAAGGGGTTGGCCAGGGCAGTGGTGGAGTCCCCATCCCTGGAGGGATTGAAGAGTCATGTAGACATGGTGCTGAGGGACATGGGTTAGTTGGGGACTTGTCAGTGTTGGGTTCATGGTTGGACTCGATGATCTTAAAGGTCTTTTCCAATCGCGGCAGTTCTGGGATTCTGTGAAAACATGGGAAGATTTTTATTTGGTTCAACCCTGAACTGACCACATATGATCTCCTGGAGTGACAGCCAAGACGTAGCCTAAGGGCATCTCAGATGGCACTTGGTACCTATGTTTGGAGAAGGGAATTACTAGTAAAAGCCCTCATGTAAAGGCAATCTGTATATGTAAATTAACCACATCCTCTTCTTTGAGGTCCTGAGGTCTTCTGCGTGGGCTGCTCAGACTGCAAACACTCTTCCAGGTCCTGATCTAGAGCTGTCCTCTCTGTCCACTCCCCAACCTGGTGTTGGCTCATCAGACCTGGGCAAAAAGAGACCTCCTAGCAGAGTGGTTTGAGATGACTGCAGTCTCAACACACTGCTCTTGGAAAGTTTAACCAAGCTTCTGCCATGGATGTACAGGCAGGAGAAGCTGCCAGTGAGATGACAGCAATGAGACCTTCCCAGGAGAGGTTTCACGCATCATCCATCAGCCCATTTCAGCTGCAGCAACACAGCACCAGCCCCAAAGGTAACAGATGAGGCCCCAACCATGATGAACCTTTCAGGAAACACTCAAAAAAACCTCCCAAAGCCAACAACCCTAAAGCCCAGTGGGACCCTTTGCCTTCCTGCCGCTGAATCACCAGCGATGTGGGCAGCAGGAAAAAGAATGGAGCAACAGTAAATGGAGATTGTAAACACGAGCCAGATTAAAAACTTAATGGGTCTAAGCAGGCACCGGGGGAAAGCTGGAGTGGGAAGGAATGGGGCTGAGAGGGTGGGGGGGCTGGTTTTGTCTGATGGGTGGAAAAGGCTGTGGGAAGATCAAGCAATCCCGCTGCACTCAAGGGAGGAGAACCAGATGCTCAGGGAGCAGGAGCTGGAAATGTAATTACTCTCTCCAACATACAGCTGCTGCTGCGTTGAGCTGGGTCACACCCAAGAGCTCGGAGGAAATTTGGAAGGAGCTGTGTGTAAAAGAAGGTGGAGGTGCATGATCTCCACCATCCCACCTCTGGCTGTGGTCCCCACATGGGTTTTGGGGCAAGGAGTAGGGTACAGACTGATGGAGGTTATTTGAGGGATGATGGAAAATTATTAAATGTGTATATGTTCCTGTGTAAATGTTCCTGGGACAAAGTGGAGATCTGCTCATGGAAAACAACCTCCTCAGTACTCTCCATAAATAAAGAGGTTGCTCAGGCCAGCCCAGGATGAGCCTGGTGAGTGAGATACGTGCCTCAGATGTGGAAGACCAAAGTGCAAATCATTGTTGCATTTACTTCTCCATGATGACCACGCTAGGTAGGACCTTTCAGAAAGTCTGCTCCAGACAAAAAGAAGTAGCACCTCTGGGGTTTGGCACATCACAACCTTCCCACAAAAAGTAAAATAAAATAAAATAAAATAAAATAAAATAAAATAAAATAAAATAAAATAAAATAAATTTACAAATCTCCACCTGGCTTTGTGCTGTCAATTATTCACTCAGCAGCCGTGTTTTCTCTGAGTAGATGTGGAAGCAACGTGCTCCAAAAGCCCTGTGCAGAGGGATGTTTGACCTGCCATTTTCTGAGGATGTCCAAGAGCTCCCAGAGGTCTCAGCCATCTCACAATTGAAGAGCTCTGCAACTTTTGAAAGAGGGAATATTTTCTGGGCCAACAACCTGATGAATTTCCAACTCTCACACTTAATTTTTTTTTTTCTTTACAAGCCATTTGTAATTATTTGAATTTATTATAAAAATAATTTGAAAATATTTTTAAATCAAGGATGGGTCAGATGTGATGGCAAGTGGGTCTTTCAGAAGACCAGATACAAGGGCCATGGTCCTTGTAGCTCTCCTGAAAACCTTGTAGCATGCTAAGACAAAGGCTTTCCTGGCATGACTCTTCCTGATCCAAAACTATACTTCAGCTGCCTCAGTCTCTGAAAATGTCTCCTTACTGGTTGAAATAAGAAATGTTTATTTAGAGAACAAGTATTTTTGTTAGCATACGTAGGATCAGGACCTGCCTTGCAGGTGTTCCTTGTCCCTCACACTCAGGTTTTTGGAAGCTGGTTTGAACTTGCAGATCCTCAGTGCATGGCATTGAGTATCAGGTTTAGAAAAGCTCCAGGTTGGTTTCCTCAAAGCTGCATGACTTTAAGAAAGTTCAGAAAGGATGACCAGCTGTGCAGGCTTGGAGCCTGTTAGCTTGATGTCTTTCTCTTGCATTATCAGCCAGTGTAATCACAGAATCACACAGAATCACAGAATGTCAGGGATTGGAAGGGACCTCAAAAGATCATCCAGTCCAATCCCCCTGCCAGAGCAGGAACCTAAATGAGATCACACAGGAAGGTGTGCAGGCGGGTCTTGAATGTCTCCAGAGAAGGAGACTCCACACCCTCCCTGGGCAGCCTGTCCCAGGGCTCTGGCACCCTCACTGTAAAAAAGTTCCTTCTGAAATTTAAGTGGAACCTCCTGTGTTCCAGCTCACACTCATTGCCCCTTGTCCTACCATTGGGCATCACTGAGAAGAGCCTGGCTCCATCCTCCTGACATTCACCCTTTACATATTTATAAACATTAATGAGGTCTCCCCTCAGTCTCCTCTTCTCCAAGCTAAAGAGACCCAGCTCCCTCAGCCTTTCCTCCACTCCCTTCATCACCTTGGTGGCTCTAAAAAATGGTAATAAAACCATGATCCTTCCCTACAAACTTCCACCACAATTTGTCTAACTGTACTTTCAGCGCTGTGCATAAATACACTTTTAAGTTTCACTCTGCCATCTACAAGGGGTGATTGAAAATAAAAGCCATAAACAATCAAGGCGACATCAGCTTTACTATTATTATGGCCGTTAGAAAATTTCAATGTTCTTGCAGTATCCCAGGGTTCAAAAAACCCCCTGCCTTTCCCATTTGTCTCCCAAAGTGTTTCTTTACATGCTCTAACATGAAATCATTTCCAGACCTCTCCCTATGCTACCGTGAGGCTAAGAAAACAAATTGCTCTAAGAGTAAAAAAGAAAAGCAAGGCTGGTTTCCAAGGGATGGTGGATTCTCTAGTGTCCAATATAGTACAAACTCCAACAAAAGATTTACCCAAGGCTGTGGCATTCATAAAGGCTCTCTAATGGGTGCTTTTGCTGGAATTTAAGAGGGTGTATGCTCCTGGGCTGGTTTTTCCTTCACTGAGCAGGTGAACTGGTCCCTCCTCAGCACTGGTGAGGCTGCACCTCGAGTGCTGGGTTCAGTGTTGGGCCCCTCACTGCAGGAAGGACATGGAGGTGCTGGAGCGTGTCCAGAGAAGGGCAATGGAGCTGGGGAAGGGTCTGGAGCACAAGTGTGCTGAGTTCCCAGTTGAGGGAACTGGGGTTGTTGAGGCTGGAGAAAAGGAGGCTGAGGGGAGACCTTGTGGCTCTGTGCAAGTCCCTTGGAGGAGGGTGGAGAGAGGTGGGGGTGGGTCTGTTCAACCAAGGACCAAGTGCCAGGACAAGAGGAAATGGGCTCAAGTTGTGCCCAGGGCAGTTGAGATGGGATGTGAGGAAGAATTTCTTTGCTGAAAGGGTTCTGAGGCATTGGAAGGGGTTGCCCAGGGCAGTGGTGGAGTCCCCATCCCTGGAGGGATTTAAAAGCCAGGTAGCTGTGGTGCTGAGGGACATGATTTAGTGGTGGACTTGGCAGTGTTGGGTTTACGGTGGGACTCAATGATCTTAAAGGTCTTTTCCAAACTAAATGATTCTGTGATTCTGTGCTTCTCCTCTCTATCCCTGTGCCTGGTTCCGTTAAACTTGTAGGATTTATCCTCTGTCAAATTACGATTAAAAGATGCGAGGGGTCCTTGGCTGCTGGCAGCCACCCTCCATTGCTATGTAGGTCTGGTTTCCTTAAGAAATCAAAGTAAAGTTGTAATAGTCACTCTGGTGAAAAACACTGCACAAAACCAACCGTGAAACCTTTGAAAACAGATTTTGAGCACCTCTCACACAAAGACAGGCATTTTGAATGTCTCTGAAGTGAGAAGATTTGACTTGAAAATTTTCCTCCAGGCTCTAATATCTAAAGGGGGGAAAAAGGATTAAAAAAATTGAATGCTGGTGACTTTTTCTTCGCTTGCCTGATTTTAGTTAGTTTAGGAGGGCCTGACGTGCTTCCTGGAGAGCCTGAGGTTGACAATGCCACAGGTGAAGCTGCTAAATTTCGAAACGTGAGGGAAAAAGCTGGTTTATCACATCAGTGTGAGTTACTGATGGGACAGGGACTCTGCCAACACTATGGTGGTGGGTGGGACAGGTGACTCAGCACTCATGTCCCAGGTGGTGGTGACCAAGTCTTCTCTCTGCTGTGCCTGTCACCCCAACTCACCTCTGAGACTGCAATGGAAGAGCTGGAATGTGCTGTAGCATTGTGCAGACCTCAGCCACATCCACTTCTTGAACCTTCTCTGAGTCACCTTCTTGTGTTCTCCTCCAAGAAGGGACCACAGCCCTACATGGCTGCCCTTGAGAAGAAGGTACATGCAGGATTCCAACTTGTCTGAGCATGACCACATATTGGGGTGTATGTTGGCACATTTGTGCTCATGTAAGCTTAGCATATGCACGTGTGCTTGGGTGCATGCGTGCATTAAGTGTGTTAATGCACGTACACAATCATTGAATCACAGAATGTTGGGAGTTGGAAGGGACCCACAAGGATCATGGAGTCCAACTCCTGTCCCTGCACAGGACAAGCCCAACATTCACACCATGTCCCTGAAGGCCTTGGTCAAATGCTTCTGGAATCTTGTCAGGCTTGGTGCCATCAGCACCTCCCTGGGGAGCCTGTTCCAGTGC
>NW_010303980.1:25049-28077 GCF_000700745.2 Antrostomus carolinensis
CCCCAGGCCCCCCCTCCCCCCCCCCTGCCACATCTTCCTGCCATTTCCTCTGCTCCTGGCATTTGTTGGTGGCCAGAGAGAAGAGATCAGCACCTGCCCCTCCTCTTCCCCTTGGGAGGAAGTTCTAGACCTCCATGAGATCTCCTCTCAGTCTCCTCTTCTTCCGGCTGAACAATCCAAGTGACTTCAGCCTCTCCTCACACAGCAGGTGTGTGCATGCCCGTTTTTGCACCCATGTGTCTGGGTGTGTCCAAGCCAGTTTTTGGAAGCATGTGGATAGTGTCTTTGTGCAATGGTGTACACACACACACACACACACACACGTGCAGACAAACAGGAGGTGTGTTTGTGTGCTCAGCCCTGAGCACGAAGGGTTTGTTTGCCCTCCGGAGTGTGCAGCAGTGTCCACATGTGAGTGCAAGAGGATGTCCAGCTGTGTGCACACGTGTGTTCAAGACGGTCCAAGCAAACCCCTTCCATGCAGATCCCTGGCTCTCTGCAGAGCTGGGCTGAATCACAGCCATGACCAGGTCAGGCTGACCTGCACCGCGCGAGGTATTAACGAACAGTAACGAGATCTCGCTGTGACTCATCATCACAGATCTGACAAACTCTTGATCCCATTGATAAAAGCCCGGAGGGTTCGGGCACCCAGCCAAATCCCTCTACTTCATTCATGGAAAGGAGGGCTGGGGAGGGAAATCGGCTGGGCTCGGGGCCAGGGAACAGAAGCACAAGCAGCTCTGGCTATTGCACAGAGTCCTCCGATAGCCATGGATGGAGGCCAGAGGCACGGGCAGGAGCCGGGAGCCGTAACCATCCCCACACAATGAAGCTCCAGCCAGAAAACAGCAAGGCAGCAGTGTCCTGGGCCAGAAATTCTCCTTGGAGGGGAAGAGGGGCAGACCCTTCAGCAAAGCCCTGGGAAAGGCCAATGTCTTTCTGCCCTTGTGCAACTCCCTCCGCCAGTGCTGTTAACCCAAGCAGTGCTGTTTTCCCAGCTGGATTTAGAGCCAAGCTCCAGTCCTAGATGCCAGCAGTGAGCGAGACCCTGTCAGCAAGACAGGTAAAAACAAGGATAGTTCCTTACAGCTTTTCCTAATTACTGCTGGAGAAGAAAGACATGGACCTGTTGGAGCGAGTCCAAAGGAGGCCATGAGGATGATGCGAGGGCTGGAGCAGCTCTGCTGTGAGGACAGGCTGAGAGAGTTGGGGCTGTTCAGCCTGGAGAAGAGAAGGCTCCAGGGAGACCTTCTAGTGGCCTCCCAGTACCTGAAGGGTCTCCAGGAAGGCTGGGGAGGGACTTTGGCCAAGGGCAGGGAGTGACAGAACAAGGGGTGACGGCCTGAAAGTGGATGAGAGTAGATTTAGATGAGATGTGAGGAAGAAATTCTTTGGTGTGAGGGTGGTGAGACATTGGAACAGGTTGGCCAGAGAAGCTGTGGCTGCTCCTCCCTGAAAGTGTTGAAGGCCAGGCTGGATGAGGCTTTGAGCAACCTGGTCTAGTGGAAGGTGTCCCTGCTGATGGCAGGGGGGTTGGAACTGGATGATCTTTAAGGTCCCTTCCAACCCAAACCATTCTGTGATTCTATCATTCTATAAGAAGAAGCACTCGGAGCATCCAGCCCACCCACCCCTTATGAATGCATCCCCCAAGCCCTGACCTTACAGGTCTGGTAAGTTTATAGAGCACAGCATGGAGAGAAGTCTCTTCCCAACAAGTGGGGTAGGCAGATGAACCTCATCATGGGCTACTGTAGTATATCACACCCATCACAAGGGGAAAACATGTAAATAGTGACCTCTAGATAAGAACCCAGGCCACCAGACTATTAGTTCAGAGAGGTCCTTCCTGCTGGAGACCTCACTGAAACAACCACCCTCTCAGAAAAAGGATTATTTTTGGCTGAACGGGTGTTTTCCAGCAAAGAAATAAAAAGTTTGCCTTGAGAAATTCCTGATCAGTTTTCTCAGGAGATTTATGAAACAACATTAAGGAGGTCACTGAAGGAATCTCAGTTCAATTTGCTGGGAAAAGGGCTGAAGAGGCAGGAAACCTTCTCCATTGCCTCAGGTAGTGCTGGACATGCTGCTCTGACCCATCAGCAAGGAGCTAAAGCGTTACTGCCCCAGGCAGAGACCTATCGGTGCAAGTTACTCTGTTGAAAAGGCCACCTTAGCTCAAGATGCAAAGGAGTGGTTTATATTTTTTTAAGCCTAGATAGACCAGCCCAAGAGGTCAATCACACTCGGCAAAGCTCACAGACCTGAGGAAACAATCAGTTCAAGCAGGGTTGGGCTACCTTTGCCAGGAGGAACCTTTCTCACCTCTCAGGTGCAACCAGAAAGAGATCATGTCATGTTCCAGGGGGCTAAATGCACCATTTTATGTTGATAGGACAGAATCTTCTCAATGGGTTTATTTTCAAGTGTCAGGTCAGGAGACCTGACAGCCAACCCTATAATATTTTAAGCTGTGAGGATAAGAACTGAACCACAATCCTCTCTTAGAAGGCAATGCATGGAGGACCCAGGCTTAGATAGGCTGAACACATCCCGTTTTCACTGATAGCATCTCCAGGTCTTACAGATGAACTGCAGAGAGTGACAACCTGTCAAGGACAAAAGACTATTCAATATGACCCCACCTGGACTTTGATCCCTAGTCAAACCTATGTAAGAAAAGAGAGAGATGATGGCTGGTTTGATTTAAAAGCTGCAGCAGTGGCTTAAATCAGTCCAGCCCCCAGACTAGTGCTGGATTAGTCTCACTCCACCGCTTTAATGTGTCTGTAAAGGTTAAGTGCTGATTCCTGAAGGTGTAAACCATGCAATGGGGCTGTGCTGGAAGGGGAAGCAGAAATGATAGCTTGAAAGCAAAAAAATAGCAAATTTAAAGTGTTTACAAAGATTCTTATGAAAAGAGAGATGTTGGTGTGTGGCACAGTGCCCAGGAGGGAAGGGGACTCAATCCCACCACCCACTTGGGGCTGATTTTTGCCAAATCATAGAATCATAGAATGGTTTG
>NW_010303981.1:0-1117 GCF_000700745.2 Antrostomus carolinensis
GGTCTCATTTTCTGTCACTAGGTATACTTAGCAGTACGTCCACAGAGGAAGTGGGCAAGGACTTAATGTTCTGAAAGCCCTGCATCATCTTTTGAGATATTTACAGAATTATATAGCCAAGTGGTTGACGGCCTCCATCCAGAAGAGTTTGCTCCTTTCTGAACTTGCACAGTTTCATATTATTTTAACAAGTACAAAGTAGAGGCTGAGGGAATAAAAAGCTTCATGAATCCTTGCAGACTTTCCAATCCTCACTGGAAAGCCTTCCTGTGGTCAGCTGGATGCCAGGTGCCAAAAGCCACTCTCACTCTCCTTCCTCAGCTGGACAGGGAAAGAAAAAATATCAAGGCTTCTGGGTCAAGATAAGGATAGAGATCACTCACCAATTACCATCATGGCCAAACACCAGACTCTACCTGGGAAAATTAATTTAATTTATTACCAATCAAATCAGAGTAGGATAGTGAGAAATAAAAGCAAAACTTAAAACAGCTTCCCCTCACCTCTCCCTTCTTCTCAGGCTTAACTTTACTTCCAAATTCTCTACTTGTCAGGGGTGCAGGTGGACAGGGAATGAGGGTTGCAGTCAGTAAATCACATGTTGTCTCTGTTGCTCCTTCCTCCTCGGGGAGAGGACTCCTCACACTCTTCCCCTGCTCCAGTGTGGAGTCCTTCAGACATGAAACAGTTCTCCACCAACTTCTCCAAAGGGAGCACTTCCCACAAGCTGCAGATCTTCACAAACTGCTCCAGTGGGAGTGCCTCCCATGGGGTGCAGTCCTTCAGGAACAGACTGCTCCAGTGTGGGTCCTCCACAGAGTCACAAGTCCTGCCAGCAAACCTGCTCCAGCATTGGCTCCTCTCTCCATGGGGTCACAGGTGCTGCCAGGAGTCTGATCCAGCATGTACCTTCCATGGGGTCACAGCCTCCTTCAGGCATCCACCTGCTCTGGCATGGAGTCCTCCACAAGCTGCAGGTGGATAGCTACTCCACCGTTAACCTCGATGGGCTGCAGGGGGCTCAGCCTACCTCACCATCGTCTTGACCACAGGTTGCAGGGTTGGAGCACCTGCTCCTCCTTCAGTTTCACTGACCTTGGTGTCTCCAGAGCTGTTT
>NW_010303982.1:0-2896 GCF_000700745.2 Antrostomus carolinensis
CATCATCATCATCATCATCATCATTATATTTTATTATTTATTATCTTTATTATTTATTATTCTGTTCTGTTTTGATTTTTTTTTTTTACTAAAGTGTTTCAAAAGGGACCTAAAAGGAAACAGAAAAAACGATGCAAAAAGAAACCAAAATTCTGAGAATTACTTCATAAGAAGATGCCATGGAATGCTTGAGGCTCCTCGTGCTGGGCTAAACATCTTTGTCTCCTCAAGTTTATCTGACATATTCTACCTGGCTTTTTACAATCTCTTTCACAGAAAATGCGTTCTTCTACCTTTTGCCCCAAAGTGAAAAAAAAAAATAAAATCAACCCATATTAAGAATCTATGGAGCTGCTTAGCAGGAAAATTAATCCAAAAGCAAATAATCCCAAATAAAGAACATACTAACGCAAAGGTATTCCTCTGTCACATTGTCTGCCCACCCAGATCACACTCATGGATGTAGTACAGTTATTTTTCATTAAACTTCACTAGGCTTGGAAAGAAAATACCCAAACTACATTGAAAAAAAAATTATTTACATCTTTATACACAAACTTTAACCACATATTTCTCTAGGAAATAAAATCTTTATGTATGAAAGGTTATATACTGAATATAATACTTCTAACTTTGTAACAGGCTGCTGATACACACAAACTTTAAATACTGTCTTCCAATTACAGAGGCTCAAGTGACAAACAACAGCATAAAAATCTTTGGCATGGTCATAAAAATATCCCGATTCATCATTAATATTGCTAGGTGAATTAGAAAATGTGATTGCTCACCAAAAGCATTCTCAGACACGCTGTGAGCACAAAAGTCTCAAACCATTTTCAGTGAAATCCATCTGAAAACTTTGGAACCTATCACAGTTCAAATTAACAAAAATTCCTACCAAAGAACAAAAACAACGAGGAAAACTAACAAAACCCGCTCCTGCAGAGTAGCACTTTGCGGTGCAATGCTATCTTCTCCTGCTGGAATTTAGATTTCTTTCACAAAATAACTCTCTTTTCAGTAAAGACAAACCAAAGACACAGCATTTATGTAGGTGTGCTACATACAAGGATTCTTGCAGTGACATCGGCAGCGGGAGCATCGGGGGCAGCGGTAGGTGAATGGGGGTCACCGAGCTTTTCGGGTTAGCGAGGCGCTGCTCCACGGCTGAGAAGAGTCGCATTCAGCAACTGACTCTGTCTTCTCACAGAAGTCTGTATATATTTTTTGGAGGATACCGCCGCAAAAACATTGCTTAACGCCTTTCCTTTCACATCTCTAAAGAGGGTACTACCTGAAAAAAATCTATGCCAAGCGTTAAGAGCTTGATTTTAGAAATGTAATACTGGGCTTAAATGGGTCAGTAAAATAACCAAGAATACTGGCAGCAGTTTACTATCACTTGGCACCTGAATTAACACTTCACTGAAACAAGGGAAAACCCTCCAGCTATAGCAGAAGGCTCTCCACGAACTCAAGCAAACACGCCTGCATGTCACGCAAGTCATCTCATTAGGTTTTCTTGGAATTGGTAGCAGCGTGAAGCTTTTGTTAGAAAAAGAAGAGCTAAAATTCTGGAGAATAAATTGGCAACTTGGAAGAGGATTGACACACCTTATGACTACATCCTGGCACAACCATAATTTGAGGATTGACACACAGACAGGAATCTGACACAACCAAGTTATTATCCATCTCCAAACTGTTGTCTAAAGGTGCCTGTCTCTCCACTGACAACAAAAGAAGTCAAGAGAGACCAGCTCTCTATGCCCCAAGTTAATCCTTCTGAAAAAAACTCCCAGAATTAGGCTCAAGAGACTAAATGATGGCTGATAGTTGTGATTCAATCCCTGTTTCTACTTTCACTTTGAGGATCACGTACTGGAGATAATCTCCACCTTCTGCAGTCATATGCTACTTCTCCCTTGTGCAAGCTTTGTTGAGCCAAAAGACATGTTATACAGAATAAAAGCAGAGTCCATCGTGGGTTTTTGTTTGGTTTTCTTCCTAATCCACACCCAGAAGCAACTTTCAGCTCTAGGTCACTTGGTCGACCTTTACAGGTAGTGAATGACATCTTTGTAAAGATGAATTGGATAAACTGCAATTCTCTGATGATCAGCAACGAGTAACACTGCTTCCATCTTGCATCCCACTTGGGAATACCATTGTATTTCCCCCTAGGCAGCATCTCCTGGCCCATGCTAAGGCACAGGTCCCAGTCGAGAAGGAGGACACATACAGAATCATAGAACTGCCTCGACTGGAAAAGACCTGTAAGATCATCAAATCCAATAGTTAACCTACCACTGACAAGTCCCCCACTAACCCATGTCCCTCAGCACTGTGTCTACACGACTCTTCAATCCCTCCAGGGATGGGGACTCCACCGCTGCCCTGGGCCACCCCTTCCAATGCCTGAGAACCCTTTCAGCAAAGAAATTCTTCCTCAGATCCAATCTCAGCTGCCCTTGGTGCAACTTGAGGCCATTTCCTTGCATCCAGTCACTTGTTACTTGGGAGAAGAGACCGACCCCCACCACGCTACACCCTCCTTTCAGGTAGTTGTAGAGAGTGAGAAGGTCTCCCCTCAGCCTCCTCTTCTACAGACTAAACAACCTCAGTTCCCTCAGCTACTCAATGTCCTTCTTGCAGTGAGGGGCCCAAAATTCCCAGTCCCAGACACTGGCTCTTCATTCCTCCTCCCAAGCAGTGCGAGGTGGCTCAGTCTGTGAACTGCAAGAACTATCCTATCTATCAGCACAGCATAATTTCAGACAGAAGAGGTGACAAACAGCCTGTACTTGAAGCATTTGATATTTACTGTTCCCGTCACTCATCCTCTGTGGCGATAACTATCTTGAGCCAATACGGCTTTGAGGAAACTCAGCGG
>NW_010303982.1:2994-11637 GCF_000700745.2 Antrostomus carolinensis
ATAACCAATCTTCACAGCTGTAACAACATTTCTAAAGTTATACAAGAATTCAAAAGCAATTTTTTAAAAAGCCCCACACATTAGCATTTATAACGAGATTATAAGCAAAACTGTTGTGCCAGTCGTAGCTGTTAGAATATGTAAGTCATGTATTTCATCCACCAGCTGCACAGCAATTATCTTGCAGAGGTGGGTGTTGGGAGGAACAATGGGGATCTGCAGCTCCCAAAAGTGATGCCCAATGGCTCTTCTCAGTGATGGCCAATGACAGGACAAGGGGCAATGGGTGTGATCTGGAACACAGGAGGTTCCGCTTAAACCTGAGAAGAAATTTCTTTACTGTGAGGGTGCCAGAGCACTGGGACAGGCTGCCCAGGGAGGTTGTGGAGTCTCCTTCTCTGGAGACATTCAAGACCTGCCTGGATGCCTTCCTGTGTGATCTCATTTAGGTTCCTGCTCCAGCAGGGGGACTGGACTAGATGATCTTTCGAGGTCCCTTCCAATCCCTGACATTCTGTGATTCTGTGAAAAGCTGTGTGTGTCAGGCATGTGTGACGTTGCGCTCGGTGGCACTTTGCGGGTGTTAGTGTTTGGGGACCACAGCGTGCTCAGAGAGCCTCGGAAACTCTCAGTGCAAGGAAACCAGAGGTGCTTGTTGGGATAAGACCAGTATAATGGTGAATTTTCAATGTTTACACGAGTAGACCTATATATATTTTTTAAAAACTCAAACGAAACAACAAAATCCTACACTACCTATGAAACATTGCTGTAATAATAAGTGTCGTGGACAGTTTCTTATCAGCTCATTGAAAATCTTGGTGGTCCTGGCTTAAGCTGGTTGGCACAGGAGATGAAATAGAGCTACGCCAAAGAGCTGAAGCAAAAACCAGAGGTGCTGTGGTGAAGGCATACCCTGAAAGGTACAGGGAATCATCTCGGGGTAAGGAAGAGAAAGTGAAGGATGATGTGAGGCAGCATTTCCGATCATGCTTTCTGCTAGACAGGTTGACCTTTATCTGAGCTCAAAGGCACCAGTAGCTGGGGATTTCTTCAGCTGCTGTGCAAGGACTGTTCTTAAAGCTTTCCAAAGAAGGGCAGCCATGTAAAGCTGCTCCTTGCCGTCACTGCACGGGCTGGGGCTAGGCACACAGGAAATCCTCGGCTGCAAACACAATCTTGACGTTTCTCTTTAGAAGATAACATCAGATTTTCTTAGAGGCAGGAGAGATAGTAAAAGGCAGCAGCCAGGCAAACCTCTGAGAACAAAGGGCTGAACCTCAACATGAACCTGCTTCGTGAACATTTGAACGTTGAATGAAAGCACCGGGGCAAGGCTGCAGAGCTAGGGCTTTGGTCCCTGCCCAAATGTGGCACAAATCAGCTCGCAAGAAAATTTAAAGTTGTGTATGGTAAGTTGAGAGTTTGAGAACATGCTTCTCCTCTTGCCCACCTCCTGCACCATATCAGAGAAACCAGTGTCTTCCATTGGTATTGTCCCAAGCACGGTGAGCAGCTGGAGACAGAGGTTTCAGTGGACAGGTTGGTGATATGAAACACTGAAAGGTCAGTTTGGTAAATGGGGATTAGCAAGAAACACTGGGGGGGCTGCAACTTCGGTAGAATCTATATGATTTTTTTCTCCCAAATGGTAGTTTTTAATGCTGTCTTGCTTTTGCTGTGAAGAACAGCAAAGGAACTTCTGCTGTCAGAAAGATAACTGAAGACAAATAGCATTGAAGAAAAGCTGTAGGAAAGAGAACACATCAGTAAAGGCACCTAATAGGATGCAAAACCTCACTCTCAACTGCAGGTCACAGCATGTCTTTTTATTTTTCACTACTCACTCACCATATAGGCAACTGGTACCAGTCCATTTCTCCTTCAGATACCCACAGTTACTTGTTTTCTCATCAAGTTTATTTCTTCTTCAGAGAACTGTCTCTGTAGACTTCATGCTTAGCTGCTGTACTAATTGTCTGCACTTACACAAGATACTAAGGTACTGATGATGTCTTCATTACTTTGTGTTAATTTTTCCCTCTTTTAGAAAATTAGCTAATATTGCTGCCCCTGCCTGTATAAAAAACTTTGTGAAAAAGGAAAATTGTCATTATTGCTTAATACAGATAATAACTTATTCACATCTATTGTAAATTACATTATCTGCAACTCATTGTTTCCTGTCTTAGCACCAGAGCAAACTGCCTTTTAATATCCACTGAGAGATGATGCCTTGCACAGAAATTAGAATAATTATTAGAACAATAAGAAACTAGAATAAGCTGTGCTCCATCTCACTTTTCACTGACAGGAGAGTTTCCTGTGTTGAACTACATTATCACAAATATATATATATATATATATATCTCCATATATATATATATCTCGTAGTTTTAACATCACTAAGGAGAAGGAAACAAAGGTCTGAATCTAAGAAGAGGGCTAAGTGTTAAAAGTTCTTCTTTCTTTCTTGCAATTTTGGATTGTGCACATTTCAAAACATCTCAGTCCTGACTCTGCTACCTTTCTTTGCTGTCAGAGACTGCAAAAAGACTCATCACTGCGAAGCCACATTATAAAAGCATTAGTCAATTAAAAGAGTAATTGTTTGGGTGTCTCCTTTGACCTGCCTCTTAGTTGAAGGCCTGGTACCTGGCTGAACGCTCAGAATGCTCAACTTTTCCTATTAAGATTTTACCAGGTGAAAATTTCATCCACACATGAGATCAGACGGCTGAGCAAACCCCTGCTCCCCAGAAGGAGCCCTCCAACACAGAAGCCCGTTACCCTGGCAGAGGCGCCAAACAAGAACACGCTCAGTGGAGCAGATCTTACATCTCTCCTTCAAGACAGCTCATTCCAGCATGAATCGTATTTTTGAAAGGTGCCAGATTCCTGGATTATGGCATCAAATCCCAGTTCCCCCAGTTGTATTCTGCTGCATTTCTAGCATGCAACTGAAGTAAGAAAGAAAACTGCAACTTTTAATGTGAAGACTAATACTGATTGAGGGGGTGGAGGAAACCTGGGTAATTTGATTTCTGCAACCATATGAGTTTAAGTCAGTTCTCATTTTTTATTAAGGCCAGTAAGCCTATTTTTCCATTTCTCTTGCTTTCTTCTACAGCTGAGTTAAGTAACAAACAGGTAAAGCTGCAAAGATTGTCCTGGTGGGATTAAGTTCTGCAGATCTAGCTGTGTAAGTACGTGCTGAAAGCTGAATGGAAGGAGGTGGCTGTTTTAATTATAGCTGATAAAAAAACTAGCCAGAGGAAATCCACCATGACTGAATAATAGCACTGAGCTTCAAAAACAACCGAGGAACAAACCTTTCCCATTTCTGTTTGAAAAGCGGCCACTCCCCAGGTGTGGACTGCATTACCAGAGGAAGAGGTAAAGCTCTCTGCTAATTTAAATACATGGCTCTGTGTATGTTTTTATTATCTAACCACTCGTGGCGACTCGGGTATTAGTACATCTCTAGGAATGCCTACTATTTATCAGGTTGTGCAATCCATCACTGTCAGCTGAAGGAGGTCTCAGGAGCAGCGTTTCTAATTTGATTTGAAAATATACATGGAAACCTGAGACTGCTTTTAGCAAGAATGATGGGGTTGGCCTAATGAACACAATCTCTTTTGTCGTTCGCAAGAACAGTGTGTCAACAATGAAGTTTAGGTTCCTTCCACAGCTGTAACAGCTTCTGTGGAGAAGCAGTAACTTAAGGGCTATGTCACGTTCTTGGTTCTGCTCTACCAATCGAAAGGCATTTCGATGAGATTTTAACAGACAACCTTCGATTCCCTGGAATGCAAGCAGGGAGGAAGTTTTTTTCCATGGACCCCTTGAAAAGAAGTTTGCACCAAGCAATTATTTTTTTTTTTTTTCCCCACAGAAACTTCTTCCCTGAACATTAATACAGGTGTATGATGCCAAATGATGCTTATGAAAGCCCGTGTCTAGAGACCTGGTTCTCAAATAGCTACAGCGCTGTCATTGCTTTTGGACCAGAAACTGGCTACAGGAAAATGAACATGCCATAGGATGTCTCTGTGGCAGGGCCACACGTATTTCTGGCTGCAGCATCATCTGCTTCAATAAATATTTACGGATGTTGACTTCACATGGGAAAAACCAACCACACCAACCCCACACTTTTCTTTTTTACAATTGAAAAGACATGGAACAGATCTCTCACCACAACTCTACGAGAGTACAGCAACGTCACTGGTAGTTTGCTGCATCCCAGTAAGAGAATGCTAAAATATGATTTTGGTATTCATCTGTATTTTTTTTTCCTTTTCCTATTTTCTGGGTCTTACTTCTCCACAAGACTCTGGCAATCCAAGTATTAAGATATCCCTTGTATGTTTGATGTGGTTTGCTGTACTCTACGAGAGCTTGCTAGTCACATCTCGAAATTTTGCTTTATCATAACAACTCTGTGTCAAAGGAATATTCAGCGTCAAGGGCCAGATTCTGAGAGAGAAAGGAAGAAGCATCTCAGGAAAACCAAACAGGTTCCTTGTTATGTGGTGAACAAACCCAGAAAGCATGCAGAAGACGGCACATCTGTGAGCAACAACTAAAAGAGAAAGATGCAGACACATCACTGAGAAGACACTGAGAAGGCCATAGAGAGCCGTGAACCACAGAAGTGTGGAGGTGGATGTTAAATAAGTTAATTTGTTAAGAACAACTTACTACCTAGTTGCAAAGATCTGATAACAATATCTGACTAGAATGTCATACCAGCTCCTACTACATTGGCAATAATATTTGGTACTGGTCAGGTTAAAAAATGGTATTTATAAATGTTGGAGAAATTTTCGAGTATACAAAAAAGTATGCAAAATATTAGTTCACTTACGGGGAAAAAATAACAACTTGTTATACTGACCACTGAATATGATGCTCCCACCTTCTCAAAGGAGCAACGCTCAAAACAGAGGATGGAAACCCAAAAAAGAACACCTGAAAGCCAGTCCTTCACTTTGGAGTAGGACTGGGAAGTCAGACTTGGGAACAGAGACATTCCAATAAAAGCATATTTTATCTCAAGTGCATTGTCAACTGATGTTGAGAACTTCTGAAGGTATGTGTTTTCTAAATTACAAGCATCTTTCCATGTACCATTGGATATCAGAATAGGTCCTAGTTTGTACCTATAAAGATGCAAAGTTAATGTGAGAGATGTAGCAAATGTGAAATACTGTTTATTTCAACTTTGCTCCTTGCAGAACAGCTAAACTCACTAAACTGTTGATGGCAGAGGTAGCTTAGACAGAAGAAGCTTGGTCCATAAACTTGGGCTTTGAACTAAAAGAAAAAAAAACCTGAAAAAGTATTTTCTCAGTGTATGTCATGAAAGATCACTTGATTTCAAGTGAAATCACCATGCTATGGAGAAGGGGCACACAAACATCAGTAAACTCTTTCAAAAATACATCAAGAAAATTGTATTTTAAAGGAGAGTTAAAGAATAGGCTCTAGAGCAAAGCTCTGTTTTCAGCACCTTTCCCCCCATGTATCCAAACACCATGTTTCAAACCACTTTGTTCCAAATTCTTCTCAGAGGAGAGATAAGCGAATACAAACTACGTATATGACAGGCAGTGACTGAGCTCCTGGAAAAGAAACGGCTCTGTGGTATGGTCCATGTTCTGTGTTATTAGCAGTCATTACATTAATTGCTGTATCTGTAAGCAACAGAGCAAACACAAACTGAGAGGTACCGTCCACATGGCTGACGGGCCCATAACCACGCTAGACTCTTCCCACGGCACGGCAGCATCCGTCTGAGAGAAGCATGACTGTTTTTTAACCTAACATCTCAAAGCAGTGATTACTTATGAGATTAATACACCTAGAAGCCTTTCAGAGTGTCACTTGATGTCAAAAGTGAAATGCCATTGTGCTGGGATAAGGCACTGGAAATCACCTGCACAGAGGGGGTGGTTTTGCAACCTCCTTCCATAGAATGCTCCATCACAGAAAGACTTTGGTTAGGCTACATTCTGTTCTAACTTTTTCTTTCACTGTTTCCCCACCCAACTCCATACAAATTCTTATAAAGGTTATGTACAGACTTGTAGAAAATGGAGACTGACACTAGCCCTTGGAGGATTTCCCAGAGCAAGTTTAGCAGAGATTATATAACACGTTAAATCTGTGTGTCGGGGTTTTTTTATTTATTTTAATATAGATGTTATTATACTACTAGTTTATTCTTCCTCCCTTAACCCTCCAACCACCCTTTCAAATAGTTAATTATGTTTTGCAGAGTTTAAAAACCCCAGGTTATTATATGCATTTTGTTTCCAGCCCTTACATAAGACAGGACAAGTGTATTACAACTGGAGGGTCTTTGCAAGTCATAACCGTGATTTCCCTTCCACATACGCTACTCTCAAAGTCATTGGAAGGGATCTTTGCTTTAATTGATGTAACAACAAACTTCAGAGCTAGCACAGAACTTTAGTTCTATACTCCTTAATCAGAGATCTCCAAGTACTTTACAAAAGAGAAAGAAAGAAGTCTCATGCGGCAGAAATCACTTCCAAAGGTGTCAACTGGGATAGTAACTCAACCTTCTTGACTCCTAGCCTGAAATCCTTCCTACAAAATGGCTGTTTCTAGATGTGGGAAGAGTAGCCTGAGTGAAAAAACCTCACAACTTTCATTTAAAAACAGCCTCAGTTTCAGGGAAAGAAAACATGTCCTACACGGCCATTTTATTTTATCCAGTAAAGAATAATTTTAACATCATGTGTGATTGTGTAGTACAATTTTCAGGAGCTTAAGATATCAGTGGGAATATAATTTTATATATCTTTCATGCATTTAGATTTACTTTAACTCATGCCACCCCCAAGATCTGAGGAAGGAAATAACTGGGCAGCTGAAAAACAGAGAGCTCAAGACCAACCGGGGCAGAGGACAAACATGAGGCTTGCAGAAAGCAAGGAGGACTTGGAGGTATTTGTGAAGGAACAACGATCAAAGCCTCAAGACCTCATGTTGTTCTACTGCTGTGACTGCTCTTCACTGCAATAGAGTCCCCGCTGCAGTAGGTAACTGCAGCACACTCAGTGCTCAGAAAACACGGGGTTTCTTCTTTTTTTTTTCTTTTTCAGCCTAGAAGGCTTTCCTCCTGTCCTGTGAGGACCGATTGCTGTATCTATCTATCCATCCATCCAGAGACCACTGAACAGAACTACTACAAAAATAACTGGAGCTGCTCTAGTGCATGGCAAGGTGCCTTGAAAGAGAAGTCAGCTTGAACACATTTTGCTCACGCTTCCAAGCTCTACAGACTCCTTATTCACTTTGGAGCAAAGTTCAAAACCTTGATAGCCCTGGTCTGCACAGCTTTGTCTCAACTTCTTCAACATCTTTTGTGGTCTCCCCCATCCAAGACAATGCAATAGGTTAAATCCAGCTTCAAATTATAGGGCACTCATAATATTGAAGATACTGACTATTCCCAAAAATCAGGCTAAATCCAATCCTGACAGAACTGACTTCAAGATATAAAGCTCATCTTTGTGCAAAGCCATCTCCAAGATGCTTTTCCCAATGAAAACATACCCAAGCGACCAGTCAACCACACTTTATTCTGAAGGAACCACCAGACAAAACCCAATTGTTTTTGTTGAATGTTCTCGACATTCACAGACTTTCATTTCAGATACCATGATAATAGGCACCTGCAGTAACACAGAATTTTCTTTTTTAATGTAATCTACAGTCATTTATTTTACAAGGTTGGGGCTTTTTTACTTGTACTTAGTGTAAAACTTGAGGACTTTAAAACAAAAAAATAAAGCCTAAGGGTTACTAAGAACTCTCTCCTCCAGCTGATGCTCAGCATGAGGCTGATTTTGCCATCACACTGTGCAAGCTTCTTTCTGGGTGAGCTCAGACAACATAACCTCAAATGAATTTGAAGTAGTTACTATGTCCACACCAGGGTAGATGCTGCATTGCTCTAACAGCAAATGGTCTAAAGCTCGTTAGGGCAGCATAGCAGAGCTCTCCAACAGCGATGGCCACAGAAATAGCCCAGGGCACTGCCTCGGTTTCTCTTGGGGTCGCTTGGGCTTTGTGCAGCACAGAGAAAACCAGTCCAAAGATACTGTTCATCTCAGAGCCCCACTCCAGCTCTGCCTCTGGAGACAGCACAGCACAGCACAGCACAGCACGAGGCAGCTGCTCTCACCCAGGCTAGGGTAGGGCAGCACTCAGTTTTTTCAGAAGTGCTGCTCTTCATGTCGTGCCATCCTTCCTGCCTTGCATCACCTCTCCCGCACTGCTCCTCCTGTCTTGTGCAGCTTCCTCCATGTAACTCACATCAGCTTCTTAGCATGTCCTTTCTCACAAGCCACACATCTTCTATCAGGTCCTCTCAGGAGATGACAAAGCAGACTTACGTGAAAACCACTAGCGAGGAACAAAATGGTTTGTTGAAGGCAGAAGATCCTTTTGATGGCTACAAATACTTCCAGAAAAATAAAACCTCTTTGAGCTTGTTATTGATGCTGTGGGTTTTTCTTCTTCTCCATCTCATTGTTTTTCTTGGAGAGTTTAGAAATAAACAATGAGCAGACTTAGAAGAAAGAAACTTTCTACACACTCTTT
>NW_010303982.1:11648-36863 GCF_000700745.2 Antrostomus carolinensis
TCCTCCTCACTTTTTCTTAGATTTTTACTCTCCCACCTTTTCCTGTTCTTCTCATTGAGAAAAAGGGCAAAATTCTCCCCCTCCCTCATGATACCACTACTTGACACTAATTTTCTGAAAAATTCAGAAGAGAATCTGTGTCTTAGCTTTTAAAGTTTTTAAAACTGTGCTGAACCCTGCCAATGATATGATAATAAAATACTTCCAGAAGGAAAAAAAAAAATCTGTAGAAACTCTCTCTCTGCATCCTTTGGGCTTGCTGCACTTCAAGAAGGGATGGTCCGAAGACTTCAGAGAGGTCTCACTTTTATATGCAGCAAACACCATGTTCTGCCTTCAGTGCTGCAATCATTATCTCTTCCAGTCAACAAAGTCCATTTTAGAGGAGAGGTGGAAGAGGTGAGAATTTCCTTTTCCTGGAATAAAGCAGCTGCAAGGGTTTTCTTGCTGCATGGGAAACATTTAACGAGGGCAATGCAGAAGCCAGGGCTGGCCTAGAAGAATTTAATCTTTGATGTTAAAAAAATAAAAAAACAAACAAAACCCAAAAGAAGGTATGAATTGTAATGTCTGCCACTTTATATACACCTTAAAACCTGAAAGAGTCAAGCTCCAGAAAGGCATCTGCTAATCCAGTGCTGATGGGGTTAATGAGATCAAAGCCAGATTCCACTTTGTGCTTAGCAGTGAGACACTTCCTACCATAAGGCCAGGGTGACTGTAACCCTCCTTCAGCTCACCATCACACCGACATCAGCATCAAAATAGCCCAAATCAGCCTCTACTCTGATTATAATCAGTATTCCTACTTTGTGTCTCCCTCCAACTCCATCAGCCCCCACCTTCCACATGAAAATCAGCCAGTGTTTAATTTCAGGGTAATCTTCCTAATTCACATGTTTATTTTCACACATTTTCTCTATCTCCTCTCCCACCTTCCCCCCATCATCATCGTTTATCAGTACGGGCTCTAATGCAGGCGCTCACCTTCTCACCCAGCAGAGAGTGATCCCAAAATTCAGATCTCCAACAGTCAAGTAGGTAAAGAACAGCTCTCCTACCATCTTCTTTTAAGTTGCTCGGGCAAGTGCAGGAAGGGTTGCACAAAGCTGTATGCAGCCAATTGTGTTATCAAGGCACTTGGCACTACCAGCTATCGTTGATTACTATTCATCCCTCAGGAAAATAAAACACCCTTTTGTAGTAAAAGTGTAACCGGTTGCTACGATGCATTATATATTAACAAAAGCAGCTTTTTACCAAAATTGCAGATGATGAAAGCCTGGAAGTGGAATCAGACCAAGGTAACCAGTTGTTTCTACATGTTTCAGATAAAAAGCAGAGAGTTTAACCAAGATTTTCACAGCGTTAAGAAGAAAACGGTGGGTGAGCTTTGTCACATGTTTGTACATAAAGTGGTAGTGAGCTCTGTAAAACAAATGTTCAGGGTAACATTTTCTGTTGTAGCAACCCTTCTGACATAGCATCCTATGTATGCAAGTGCCAGCACTGTAGGAACCTCTGTTTTCACAGGGTCTCTTTTAAGGTTTTTGTGCTTTTCTTTAAATCCACACAGAAGTTTTTAATACGCTTCCATATTTTCCTTCCCCCCCCCCCAAGAGTACTGCTTATTAAAGAGCATAATTATCTGAAAGGCAGACTTTACTAAGTAGAAGGGTAGAATTTGTTGGCTTGGTAGAATAATCCCTACTTAGGTGGTAAGGAGGAAGCATTCCAGAATATTACAGGATTTGTTTGTTTGCCCATCTACTCAAGCCACCCATCGGCCTTAACACCCACAACCTGTGTGTTTTAGGGATCTTTCATTGTCCACAGCCACTCTCAATGGGATAACTCTGCATGAAAGCTGCAGATTTAGACTGGTGGCAGTGCAGCAAGCTGACTATCGTGACACGCACCTGGAAAGAGCTATAATAGCTTTGGTCCACTCACCCACCAAATCCCACTCTGCGTTCCTCATAGGCAGTGCCCACGGGGACATAGCTGCAGTAGCACATGCAAGTCACTCTGCTACTTGCATCTTGCGCTTCTGCATCAAACCAAACCAACTCTTAATTAAGAGGGCAATCCAAGCACCATGAAAACACCTCACATGTAAAGAAAATGAGGCTGTATGAACACATTTCACCTTCTCAGTTCCGGGAAAACCTGCTGACAGAGAAGGGGGGTAGCTTTAAATGGCATTAAACAGAGCAGGTTTGATATAAGCAGCTACCCCTGTGTGAAATTTGAAGCTTTTGCCAAATGGAGGGAAGACATGACCTCATTATTGCACAGCCCAGATAATCCATTCCTGGATAAAGTGAGAGCTGACAAGTGTTTCACCTTGAAGGTTATCAAAGCCCTTTCCACACTCTGCTGATGCGGAGGCATTTACTTTACCAAAGAGGGACGTGAAAACTCCTCTGTGTTAGTGAAGGAGATAAAAAATCAGGGGGGTGTGTGGTTAAGAGCAGATTACCATGCCACACAGACACAGGGATTAAGAGGAAGACACCAATGGCCTTTCCAGAACCATTTATGCAAACAGGATATATTTGCACAAGTTGGTAAAATATTCTTCTCAATATTTTGAGAGTTACTGCTCTCAATTCCTTTCATCTACCTCTAGGCACTTTCTCTAGATAAGTACCAAGGGGCCTCTCTGGACATCAGCTACCCCCTTTAGCACCTCCAGAAAGGTAGTTCAGCTCTTCACTGCGATAAATCTCTGTCTGGACCATCTTCTAGTGTCTCTCCAATGACTGCTGAGGGAACCGAGAGCGATTCCGCTCCCCTCATCTTTTAGTTAGATGAATCCAAGCTTTATTGTCATGGGTTTTACACAGGCACATGCAGTCAACACATTAGCCTCAAACTTTGTTGGAAGGACCCGTAATCTGTTTGGGCAATGGCTCTACACTAGTTCAAGGGGAAAGAATGTCATCTGGTTGCCATTGCCTTCTCTTGCAACACCTGCACTCTTGCTGGAGGCCTGCCATGCAAACATAGAGCGGGGCTCTTTCCCCCTCATCGGTCCGGTCCTTGGCGGACTAGTTAACAGAGAAAACACACATCTCCTTCTCCTATCAAGACTCTGGAGTCATTGGATTTAAGTCTGCAGGGAAGAAAGACACCATTTAAAAGATTTAACACGGGACATATATAGCCCTGGAGAAAAGGCATGGCTGAGTTTCCTACAGAAAAGATTAATAAATGAACAGGTAGCAGTTGCAGAAAGAGCAGACACAAACCCGAGATTAGGAGTAGGTTTCAGCTGAGATATTTGTCTTCCAGATGTTAACCTGCCATTGAAAACATGCCCAAATACAATTGGGATTCTGCATGCCTCTTGCACCTACACCCTAGGAAAAGCTCTTTATTAAATCGCACACCTTAGATCACCTACAGTATTTTCTTTCATGTCAAAGGAAAAAAAAAAGGGCAGCAGCAAAAGCAAAAGATTTTAAGGTTCACAGCAGATAAAAATCGGTGCAATTCACTAGAACCATAACAACATTAAATACAAATACAGAAGGGTCACAATGCAAAACCAGTTTTCCAAATGCAACTCTGTTATGTGTTAGCTCCACATGGACCAGGACCTCAAGACAGTGTTTGGAGCAGCTACAAAAAGCTTTATATACAGCATCTGGCTCCTGTGTCCAGTGGCCAATATGTCACTTTGGAGTTGAACTGAAGTGCACTGATTATCCACCTGATTATCCACCCTCTTTCACCCCATGTCTCCATACACATTGGCTTTGTCAGTGGTGGCCAAGCAGTGGACCTCCCAATCACGTCACGCGCAGGTCGAGGTGCAGGTTGGTTTCTACCCAGCTCCCATTGCAAGCCATTTCCCATGCCCCTGACTGCATTAGCACGGGAGTCATCCCAAGGCACAGAAGTGTGAAGGAAGCACATTCAGTTTTGTCCCAGCTCTGTGATCACAGGAAGCAAGGCATGTTCTTTATGCCTGCTTTTTACTAATTCTTTCAGGTTTTGACAGTGGGTGCCTGCCTTTCAGTCACATGTGTGACTCCACATCTTCCAAGTACAATTCCTTCTAAGTTCTCTTCTAGCTAGCACTAGAGATTGAGCTACCACTAGATACTGAGCTACCACAAGCGCTGGATATTTGCTTTTCTAGTATTGGTAATACTGTTTCACCCACCCAATCAATTGCTTTCTCTGGGAGAGCCAGAAATGACCAAAAGTCTCAGTCAGATGGTCTCCTCCTTTTGCTCAGACTCCTCCACGGCCCTGATACTCGCCCGTTGCAACACGGAGAGTTCTCCTACTCATGAACTTGCGTCCATCACTTAACGTCAATCTTACTGGGCAGTACATGGCAAAACACCAGGTTTTACAGTTCGGCTTTCTCTTTACCCTTCTCCATACCCCATCAGCACAGAGTTTGACGCCTGCTTCTCAGGGAAACATCATCCATAGACAGCCTTCCCACAGCACTAATCAACTGATGCTCAGTTACAGGAGCATTATGTTTGGCACATGCCCAGTTTCTGAAGGAGAAGAACCACACTTTGAGATTTAAAATGAGTAAAGAAACTAAAAGGAAAGAGCCAGAATACACAAACCAGAAAAATCAACTTTAAGGACACAATATTTGAAAGTGCTCACAAGGCTAAGTTCGAAGATTTTTAATAACTATCTTTGAAAATTATCTTTATTCTGTCCCTGATCTTTGCCCTCGCACCTGAACTCAGTAAACTGTATGTTCTGTTCTCATTTAGAGACTGTAGGAAAATTATCCACAATAAACCTCATTCTTTTTCCAGGATTAAGAATTGTATATTGTACTTGCAGTGAAAATCTGGTTTATGCATTAGGGGGAACACAGGACTGAACCTTTTTTCAAGTTAAGTTAAGACATTTTTGCATTTTGATCATAAATATTCTCCTGGTCATTTTTGGCAAACCTGTCAAAAGACATTTTATGCCATTTTGCAAGACGTTGTTATTGGAGGAAAAAGTTAGACTTTGTATTTAAACAAAATGTGCCTGAAACATTGAAAAGCTGATTTAATGTTAACAATTCTGCAACTCAAGCAGTATTTGGGCCAAAAACTGGCTCCAAAAGATAATGGCAGGCAGGAAAAAGACTGTATTTCTAAAGAACATAAAGAAATAAGTCTAGGAACCACTTCAGTAGTTAAAGAGAGGATGGGAGAGAGATGTTCTTCTCAGATATGTTCTTTTCTGTTTACTGACTGTCTATTGTTTTATTAAAATTAAATCTCACAGAAACATCCAAACAATAATAAATGTGATTAACCCAGCAGAAGAAAGAACACCTCTATCTTTGATTTACTCTGAAGCGTAGAGGTGTTCAGGTTTACATGGCCTCACACTGCAAGCAATTTGATTCAGTGCCAAGGCACGATGTGTCCAGTGAAACACACTGTGAAAAGTTCAGCTCTGACTGAAAACCCACTCATTGAAATGGCAGGCTAACAGAAGATACTTTTGAAGTGCTCTGTCCTACAGTGCCCTCATCAGTAAGTTCCAATGAGAGGCTGAGGGTGCCAAAGCACTCACTGGACTGGATTATGAAAGGACTACGTTGCTGATGTGCTTTGACCAAAACAGAATATTTGGTTATTTTCCAGAATTCTGATAAGAAGGTTTCAAGTTGCTAGTCCACGATAACAACCGTCTGTCATTAGGAACCAGAAGGGGAAGCACCTTCTAATTTCTTTAAATTAAGAATTAAATTTTTTGAGATTCAGTTGAGATTGAATTAATTGAGATTTCTTCAAATCTCATTTTATCTGTGGCTTGGAATGGAGCAAGATTTTGAGTGGCATCAGAGTAGCCAAGTTTTCCAAATAGAGTATTTAGGAGCAACATAAACCTTCTGGGGACTTCAAAAATTTGCCAGAACTTAAGTTTTTTAAGAGTATCTTACTTTTTAAAAAATCAAGTTCCACAAAGCCAATGATAAAAATGGGGTGGCTCCTACATTTAAAATCACTCCAGGCATGTAGGTATCAAGAGATTTTGTACCATGTGGATAAATGTGGTACCATGCAGATGAGAGGATAAATAGGTTTTTGTGCAGGGATGGGTTTTTCCCAAGGCACAAACCATAGTCATTGGTGAGAATTGTCTCTTAATGTCCTAAAATTCAATAGGCAAAATTCCCTTTGACGGCATCAGGAGTCCATGTAAGGAAAGTGCAGCCAGCTCCTACCTGCCTCTCTCTTAGTTCCTCAGTTCAGATGCATGCCCTGGTACACATTCCCAAGGGATCTGAGCACTTCCCAAGGAATGGCGACCTAGTTTTCTACTCATCTGGAGCACCACGTAGTGTTATTTTTAGAATACAAAATTACAAACAGAATTTGTTATTGGCAGTAAAAACTACGGTCTCTCCTTCCTCTCTTCAGCAACACACGCTGCAGGAAAGTGCCAGGGGATAGCGGTCTGGCCTTTCATTTTTGGAAACATCAAAAATGTAATGGTTACAAAAATGGTTCACATCCTGAGCTTCAAGTTGGAGTACAGAGAGTTCAGAAGAGAAGGATAAAGTAGTTTCAAATGCAGCCTTGATCCCCAAGGCAACTTGTCCAGTTTATGATTCTCTTAATTCCCTCTGTCTGTTGTACTATTAAAGAGTCAAACAAGGAAAAAAAGAGAAAAACCCTGCACATATGTCAGATTAATGAAGCAAACAACCTGCTTTTCCTCATCCTCCAGTCCTTTCCAGTCATAGTAAAATTAAATGCCAATTATAGCAACAAGAGATTAGAATTAAAGTAATAAAGTTGTAATTTAAAAATGGTAGAATACCATTTAAAAGCTACAAACTGTGTACAGAGCAGAATTAAGTAAAGAGAGAAAAAACATCATCAAGGCCAAGAGATGACTTTTTAAATTTCATATTGATAATGTAAGTAAATATAGTATAAATCGCTCTCAGATATTTACAAATTAATCATAAACCAATATAAATTTCTAAATAATTACTACTCTCTCATGAGTACATATACAACGACTGCAAGAAAGAAAAGTCCTCAGAACCATCAATAAACAAATCCAAAAGATAACCTAACAAAAAGCCTGAAATTATTTTTCTTGTTTACTCTAACAAGTGAAAGCAGGATTTGGCTAAAATTCTGATCGGTAAATTCTTCTACTTACCTGCAAAACACCAGGAAAACACATAATTATCCACTGAAATTCAAGTTTTTGTCACCTTTTTTTTAAAAAAAACCACCAAGTGTTAAAAGTTTGTATTGGTTTTGCTTTACCTTTCCCTCTCTTTTTCATGTCTGGAATAGAAAAGCTCAGTCTTTCTATTGCGGGAAAAAATGCTGAAAATGAGTTTGCTTAATTACATTTCATACTGAATGCAAAAGCAGAGAGCCCATAAGGACTTGTTGTTGTTTCAACAGATGATACAACAAAGAAAAAAAGTTGAAAAGATTTTATCTGTCTCTGGACTATTTTGTGATAATTTATAACAGTTTTTGCAAGGAGATTTTCTTATTAAGTTATTAGGATTCCTCAGGATTTTAAGAGGCCAGCTTCAAATTACCAATCAACATTCCCATTTATTTTAATGGAAACAAACAACCAACAACAAAATTATTTCGCTGATGCCTGGCAGTGGTTTCAGGTTAGCCAGGGGATGTACAATTTTTAAGGTACCTACTTGCCAGGATGTGTAAAAAGAAGTTGTTTGAGACCAAAGATAAATGTTTCGCTGTAATTAATCAGGATACCTTAGCTTTATCTCAGAAAGCTCTACGTTGGGCAAGCCTGTTTGGCAGCTTTTCTGGAGATGCTAAATCAAAAGATTCACAATAATTTTCAGCATTTTTTGCAACGAGGCCACTCCCCAGGTCTGTGTCTCACTAGGAAGGTCCCCGAGATTAAACTGTGGTTGAGACAGGAACAAAAGAAGGCAGTAACGACACTTGTTGCTACTCTCTTTAGGGCCATGAATCCAGCAAAAATTCAGAATTTGATAATTATTTTTTGATGCATGGATATACACTCAGATAATCTGATTTAAACCAGCAGTATTACTACCTCTAAAATACAGATTATACCACTGAAATTGTAAAATATAAAGTCTTGGACCATATGTGTTACACTTAAAACCTCCACACGGGCATTTATCACGATGATTTTGCACTTCAGTTAATTTCAGACACTCCACTCACTTAGAATACAAAATTCTTTAGCCTTTGACAGCTTTATAAAGGAAATTTGCTATTCACACTGTGAACGGGGGTATGTATTAATTTGCCTTTCAAAGCGCGTGCAGTCCACTTTGCTGCTGATAATCTGCATAAAACTGGATTAACGAATCGGGAATCCTTGGGGTCACGACAGTCAGCGCGTACCGAAAGTGCCGTCCCATGATAGTTTTGGCATGTATGTCTTCCTGAAGAGCTAGAAGGGCTGCTTCTCTACAGACTGCTGTTATCTGCAAAGAAACAATTTAAAACAAAGAACAACGACATAGTATTATTATAATAAAACATATTACTCAAAAGGAAGAAAGTGAATGCAAGAATATCATCATACTCCAAATGCCAGATACTCACAAGGACAGAGTTTCCCTAACTTTTTTTTTTTAATAAGAGAGGTTGTGGGTGATTAGGACATCCAAGAAACAGGATATAGCTTGAAATTCAAACCACAGTAACGTTACATTTCATATTACAGCATGTTGCAGATTAACTTGATAATCAGATTACCTTGTGTTAAACTCCTCGCCACACCTGATAAATTAAAAGCCCAACAACCAGCGACACATTTTTGTGTCCCCAAAGTGCAAGAGCAGATATTCCCAGGCTCTGCAGGCACTTTTCTTTCTCAGCTTTATGCTGGGAAAGAAGTAAAAACAATTAATTGAGAAAGGAAGGCTAGAAGGAGAGGGGTGTGTGGAAGGGGAGGAGGGTTAAGGTCTCATACCCCGCAATGTGTTTTTAAGCTCTCTGGACTTCAGACAGCGGAAACAGACTGATGCCAGTGTCACTTTAAAGACACATTACTGTGGTGAAAAGAGCTTGTGGAATGAAAAGAGATATTGTGATTTCCAGTGCAACAGGGAAAACAGTGATTGATATTGACTGCTCCCTTATATCTGTAAATGAAAGAGCCAGCTGAAACACATTTGTCCAGCTATTCAGCATATTTTCTCTGTTTGTTCACTTACTGAAAAGAGTTCCCCTGCTTATGCTGTGCTAATGGTTGCCAAAGCCGTTTAGTAGCTTTTTAGAGGATTTAGCAGCATGTTTAGGAAGCTTTCACAAGAAAACATGCATGGATTTAGATGGCTTTGTCAAGTTACAACAATATTACTATTAGTTCTGTGCTGCTCTAATGAGCAGTGAAGCTAAACACTGCTGTTATGCATTTTAATGCTTTTCAGGACTTCAGAGACAGTTAAATTGGAAGGGTAGCTGAGATCTAGTGCACCAACTTCGTGTGGAGATAAGTAATAACATCATCTAGAAAGTAACACAGGGATCTGGGTCTTTCCATTTGGGTTTTTCTCTAAGTAGACAGTGTGACTATTTCCCCTATCTCTAATACAAATATAAAGCTACTTAAAGAAAAAGGAAAAAAAACCACAAAAACAACCAAACAAACCAGATCAAACTCCCCCTCATCCCTGCCTAACACCAAACACAGAAATCTTTCAAAAGGGAGATGACTTGATGGAAAAACAGATCCCAAGCATCCTGGACTCTAAACCTGTGTTGGTCTTTGAAGAAGGGGTCCATTTCCTCTTGATAAATACTGTACTAAGGGCAAGTCTTCCACAAAATGCAGAGTAAGAGACTTTCTGAGGGTTTTCATGGGTATTATTAAAAATCCCAAACCGCAGTACCACAGGTTTTGACCATCCTGTTCTCCTCACAGAGACCATCACATCAAAATTATGAAGCAGGGTATCACTACAGCAGAAAATGTTCGCTTGTTAGGAGTTGATATGTTCTACTGAAGGAGAAGCTGAAGGACAGACTGTCAAGTTGGCAGACCCAAAGAAGAAGGAACACCACTGCCAGTCTTATTTCATCCTGTTTCATTTGCTCACTGATACACTTGGGAGGAATTTGCCCATAAGATGATACTTCTGATGATGCTTTTATGTTTACTCTATGCTCTGCTGAGAGTATCAGTAACAGTGACGATAATTAACTTCCAAAGGATTTTTTTTGTTTAGTTTTATCCTTAAAGACTGAACCATAAGTTCTGTAATAACAAAAAATTACTAGACATGAGGAACCACCAGAAAACTGCTATTTTTTGTTCATTTCCAAGGAGCATTTGAGCAAAGAATTTTAAGGCATAGAATCATAGCGGCTGGAAAAGACCTTTAAGATCATCGAGTCCAACCACAGACCTAACACTACCAATTTCACCTCTAAACCATCATTCTCTCTTTTCCTGGCTACATTCAGAATTTTTGTGGACTAAATCTTTTATGTATTACTGAGTAATAAACAGCAGGCATTACGGAACAGCGTTTAAAATTTGGGTCCTCATGTCTCATCGCAGAAGTCACATAGCATTGTTTTCACTCCTTGGCTAAACCAGAGCATCAGGTTTCTGAGGTAAGACATTCAACAGGGCAAGTTTAATTATTTTACTTTGTTGAAGTATGCCAGTTTAAAAAAAAAAACAGTCCTCACAAGCGTTCTCACTAGCTAGTAGAGCTAAATCATTCATGGAAAACACACACACGTAGTAATATTGCCACAGTGAAATAACGGTGAATTCATCTGGTGGAATCTGCTGCTTTATTTGCCTAAGTTCTGTTGGTTTGTCATAAATATTTCTTGTCACAATCATGTTAGGACATTTCTTACTAGACCAAGCAACTGAAGGGTTTTTAGATGTCACTTTTGCCTAGATTAAAAAACAACACAGATTGGGTCAAGTACGGCAAAGAGGGATGGTGGCTGAAGGGGCTAACTGACAAGGGAAGAGAATCAGCAAGGTTCGGATCCTTCCCAGGCTTAGCAGTACTCTAAAACCAGAGGCTGCATCTAGATCATCAGTTTTAAAACCTTGCAACAGACCAATCCTAAATGATTTTGCGCAATTACTTTCTTAAATCACTTCTTTAGGCCTCCACAGCATCATCCTGTAACGAGTGCCACAGTCTCATCATGCATTGTATAAAAAAGCACTTCTGTCTTAAAAGTGGTAATTTCAACAAGTGCCTCCTAGTTCCTGTGTTGTGAGAACAGGGATTCATTTGTTGTTCCCTGTTCACCTTCCCCACATCATCGATGATTTTACAGAGCTTTATCTCATCCCCTCTCAGTCAGGTCTCTGGAAGCTGAAGAGTCCTCAGTGATTCAGTCCCTGCTCCCGCAGAACTTGTCCATCCTTCAGCCCCTCTGCTACACTGTCTTCACTAGTTCTGCTCTATCCTCTTGCTGTTGAGCAGCTGAAGCCGTGCAGGGCATGGAGGAAGCCGTACCACAGCACAGCAGTGTTTCTGGGTTGCCTGCAGTTTCTTTCCTGCTCTCTAAAACTACCTGAAGGGAGGGTGTAGAGAGGTGGGGGGGGTCGGTCTCTTCTCCCAAGTAACAAGTGACAGGACAAGAGGAAATGGCCTCAAGTTGCACCAAGGGCAGTTGAGATTGAATCTGAGGAAGAATTTCTTTGCTGAAAGGGTTCTCGGGCACTGGAAGGGGTGGCCCAGGGCAGTGCCTTTATAAATGAATGCTGTGAACCAGTGTTACCTATCTGCCAGTTTTAAGACAATTCTTAAATTATTTTCAAATACAAATCCAAGGGATCACCATTTTCACCTTTTCAGTATTAAAAAAAAAAAAAAAAAAGAAAAAGAAATGCAGTCTTTTGGATCTCTGTGTGTTGAGAGGAACAGGAATAATATCCTGGTCTTATTCCAAAGGCAAAATTGCAGCTCAATGTATTGAAGGACAAAATAGATCTTCTTCACTGCATCTGAACATAGAGTGGCTTTCAGCATGGACTGTTAAAGAAGTAATGAAGACATTAAGTGATTGTCAGAAACAACAGTGATTAAACAGTAGCAGACCAGGCAGCAGGTAATTAAGCAATAACTACTGAGGTGTGGGGTGTTATTGCAGAGATGAAGAGCCAGCCAGGTGTGGTTGAATACTATTTGAATCTATGAGTACCAGAATATACCCTAGTTTGATTATTATTATCATTATAAATGAAAGTTTAACAAGCACGATTCTCATTTTCAGTGGAATGAGAACAAATTACTGACCTATGCATCAGTCTGCTGTCTGCAATCCTCTCTTAGCATGGAAATAATTTTGAATTCATGTATTAAAAACATTATTTATTATAATTTTTTTAAAGGACTGATTTATCACCTGAATGAGTGCTTTAAGATCAGAAAATAAACAACTAATTTGGAATCCTACTTCAAAGTCAAAAAGGCGACTGTATCAAGCTATCGTGGGAGGAAAGGAGAAACTAAAATTTGCTATGTGAACCACACACACACACAGACGCTGATCAGTAATAAGCAAAGCCACACACAAGCTCACAGCTATGGTCCAAACAATGACGAGTCCCAAAAAGAAATGGATTTACACTTAGTCATTCCCTCCCTCCCTCCCTCCCCATTTCACTCCCAGCAACAATAAAATGTCCAGTGCCAGTTACTGAATAAACAGCATTCAGCATAACCCATCTTTCTCCCGAAACCAATGGTTACACTGGCTGATTCAGCTTGGCTGATTCTCCCCCATTCTGGCATTAAGCACCAACTCTTTCCAGTGGCCTGAAAGTCCTTTTCAGCTTCTTCTTTGTATTTAAAGTGCTTTAAATAGCTTTAAAGTTTTTTTTTTTTTTTTTAAAGGAGGGGAGGAAAAAAGAAATGAGCTTCTGTGTTAAAGCCTTAGGTATTTTCAAGAAAGTGGTTTTGTTAGTGCAGAGTCTGTTGGGAACACCTGTGAATGTCGGGTTTAATTGGGCTGCAGCTGGTGTCGATTGTGCGCGCAGTAACTGGCAGCTACTGCCTGGCTGTACATTGTGTTTCATTTTCCTTTTTCCTTCCTTTTTAACTTGCTCCTCCACCCCGCCAGTTAAAGTTGTAAGGGATTGTGTGTAAGAGGGATTAGGAGCCTGGAAACAGAATAGTACCCTGCGGTTTGTGAATAGAGCAAATTGTGGAGCTTCCTGGATGAGAACTACCTGCGAGACTGCGCGCCTGCGAGGCAGCCTCAAAGGAAGGTCTACAGGTTTGGGGAGTTTGCTTTCTGTTTCCTTCTCTGTTAAGGAGAGATAAAAGGTTCATACATGGCATTTTAAAGAGACACAAATAACTCTTGGGCCAGGATGTCTGTTTCTCACTCAGGAAAATTCCTCCCTGTGTCAGACACCTCTTCTTACCCCTGTGCCAGAAGCTGCTCTATGGAGAACAAGAGCCTTATCCCCACAAAACTGGGGAAGGTGGAAAGCTCTCAGGACCCAGGGTTGTCACCTGACTGAGGAAAGAGGTAGGTATGGATGTCTTTCCAAAGCGAGAAGAGGAAACAAATCAGGAGAAGATGCACCATAGGCAGAGAGGCTAAAAGGGTGTAGCAGGGAAAGGTTGCTGCTTGTATTCTAAAATCAACATAAATATCTCAATTCAATGCAACTCCAGCAGCGCACAACATCCCTGGAGATACTTCAGAGTCGTGTAGACATAGTGCTGAGGGACATGGGTTAGTGGGGGACGTGTCAGTGTGAGGTTAATGATTGGACTCCATGATCTTAAAGGTCTTTTCCAGTCGAGGTAATTCTGTAAACCTTCCGCAAAGGATTTGTACAAGGCAGTGCTGGTAAATACCTCAGAGAGGCAAATACCTCCAGGTTTTGGCCACCCCCAGAAGGTCACTCCTGCTCAAAGTGTGGGACACCGCGGCCCCTCTTTCCCCCCTTCTCCTTTGTGCAGGCACCACCCGCTGCCGGCTCCCACCCGTCTCTTGTGCTGGCTCTGGCGCTAAGCTGGTCCTTTCATTAGCTGATTCAATGCATCAGACCATCAGAAAACTAATCCAGGAAAAATAAAAAGAAGCATTAGCTTGCCACTGGGATATTGAGGTGGGCTCACAGGGGGATTCAACAAGCACCAGTTGGTGTGGGAGGGGTGGAGAGCACGGCAAGGGCTTCTCCCTCCAGTAGCAGAGAGCTGCTGGATTGCCTCATCCAGAAATGTTGTGCTTGCTAGGGAGACGTGCCCCAGAGAACGCTTTTGTACAACATACTACTTTACCAGACAAAAATACTACCTTAAGATGTCACAAACACTATTTTTTTTCTTTCAAATGGGCTAAACTGAGAGGCTCTTAACTGGTGAGAGGTGGAGTTTTTGATGTACTTCTAAATGGCTTAAATGTAGTACTTCTCTCATGTTTCAACTTTCCTGGTTCATGTATAAAACAGGAAAATACAAGATAAAATGCATTTTTTCTCTTCTCTGAGAAGAGAAATTCTTACAGACCACTACAAATCTTGTTCTGTTTAGGAGAAAAAGCTTCCAATATTCTGAAATAATTGATCGCCCTGCCAGAAAATTTTGATCTGATCTTTGAAAGACAAAGAATCGCCCCAGTATGTGTACCTCTTAATTCCTCTCAATTCTATGATCTGTAGATTTAAATGGGATGGATTATATGTTTGGGCATTTTGCAAATGGAAAATAATTTATTCTAACTACGTAATGGTAAGTATATTAGCATAATGCTTTTCATACATTGCTCAGATTCACGTACTGTACCTGCCACTGGAGCTTTGGAGTGAATTTACTTAATAGACGATTGTCACTCTATAAAACTTTCCTAACTAAAGTGTGTAAGGCATTCACAAGTGCCTCAGTGAGACAGAGGCTTCTTTGATGTCTAAGTAACCATGTTTTAAAATGTTACTAGTTTTAGTTTTCTTCAGGTTAAAGTGCATACATCTATTATGATTTTGGATTCATGAACACTGCCTTGGAACAGATGAGTTCCTGTTCGTATTGCTGCCATCCTCTGCAATGATATCACAGAATCAAATATTATTTTCTATAAAGATTGGACTTCTTTCTTCCTTGTTTATTAAAGAGACATTCAATATAAGTGGACATTGGATAGCCTAACTTTAAAACAGGTCTGTAGTGATGAAGCAGCACCTTTGCAATTCTTAAATAAAAAGGACAGGTATTATGTGTCTCTCGTGTCTCTGATCCAACAAACTGAGCAAACCATCTCTGCTATTCCTGATTTCTTTTATGAGAAGCTGTGAAGGAAATGTAATTGAACAAACCTAGCTCCTTTAATGATGCCTGTAGGTGACCCTAGTTAAGATCAGACCAGCCCAAATCTTCACTATTTAATCTACAGTTTGCTTATTTGTGTAATTGTGCAGATTGATGTGCATGTGACCACGTGTGCAGGTGTCCACAACTGACCTGAGGTGTTGCATGGGAACACAAAGTGGTCACGCCACTAGAATACATCTGGTCTGACCAGGACAATGGTTCCCACTCAGTTCTTTCCATAGTGGCCAGACCTGACTTGGGGATCCACAGCAGAGACCAAGTCCTCCTTCTGCCCCTTCCTCCTGGTCTCAGCCAGGCTTCAGATTCACCTCATCTACCAGCTGCGGTCACCTGGTGCCACAGAGCTTGGCATGTTCACAAGGGGCTGAGCCAGACAACTGGCTGGTTGCTCTTGTGGGACAACAGCATCATGGCAACAATTAATGAGACAGCGGTGACCACAAAATGCTGTGTTTAATTGCTCTTACAGTACCAAAAAGTGAGCACAGGTTGTGCCTGGGCAGCAGACAGTATCACAAGTATCAGTAGCTCTTATTATTCTATAAAGCTTAAACATGCCCAGAGAGTAGAAAGGAAAGATGAGGTATGTAGCCAAAATTAAGCATATGTATCATAACTACAGCACATGATGATAGCTAAAGAGAATAAACCAGAGCCTTCAGTGGTACATGCTAAGTGTCATCACACATACCTCTGCTCATCCCAACATGTTCTAACAGAGCAAAGCTTTGACTCCATCTGCAAGCTGTCTTTTTTTCTTCTTTCCACTCTCTTAAAAAATTATTACTAGATGTGGTATCCTTCCAAGCAATATATAAAACATGTAAATTCCAATTTAACTTTTGTAACTACAAGCCCAAAATGCAGCTATTTTCCAAAATGCACTCTGTCGATATGGCTCCCATCACTTTGGCAGAGACATGGCATAGCTACACCTTTCACAAAGGAATTCCGTAACAAAACGAGTTTTTACATGCTGGGACTAAATATTTTTAAACAGCACTCTCTGCCAACTTCAAGTTTCAGCTATATTTGTGCAACTGAAAAAAAAAAAATAATCACACACATGTTTCTATACAAGATTAAGCTGCATTTCTGGTTAACCTCAGAATTATTTCATTTTTATATAAACATTTAATGAGAAAGTTTAACTTATTCCCTTCAATGAGGAAAAGGAAGCCAAGCCACTAGAAAAACAGAGTCTTTCTATATGTACACACGTGTGTGTGTGTGCGCGCACTCGTTTTAATTAAAAGTAATTAACAGAACACTGTGTTCTCACTCACAGGATGCTGTTACTACAGAGGACCTATACACAGAGCCAATGCTATTTTGCTGAATGCTGCTAGCAAGACAGATTGAATTATGCAACTAAAAACTTAAAACTAGAAGACTTGGAGGACATCATTAACTGCAGCTGTCACGAGTTTCTCTCTAGAAAAGCAAAACAAAAGAAAAAAAAATAGATTTGGCAGCTTCTACCTTATGAAACCTATCAAAGTGTAGGTGGTAAAGTGTAGTTGTTGCGTTTGCTTGCTTTCTTTTCAGATCTTGATGCAGACAGATATGAGGCTGGGCAATATATTCAGCATATTCTGTTTCTTGCACTGAAAAATCATTCATGCCTTTGCTTCTCAAATCAGTAATTCCTTTCTCAAGTTTAACCTGGGAAGGTAGCAGAGGCCTTAGACTCCTATCAAAAAAAGCAAATAAAAGCGATTCTGCAAAAGAAATTGGGAGAAGTGCCCTCCCTTCCCTAAAAATATTTATTTTTGTCGTCAGTAGAGCACAGCCAGTCTAGAACTGTCTTTCAACTCCTTTCAGCTCCAGCTACGTTACACCACCATTGAAAGGCTGCTAGAACCCTAAACTTTTGAATCCATCCAGCAAAACAAAAAGCAAAAAATTCTTTTTTAATGTTTTGTTTTGTTTTTTAACTCTCCTTTTCATCTTGCCTGTGGAGCTACGGCAAATATTGTCTCTGATTTGGATATTGCATAGCAGGTTAATAGCAAACGTATTTGTAGCTACTTATGTATGAGATATCACAACACAATATAGCCAAAGCAAACAAACTCAGTTAAAAATAACAGCCAGGAAGTCTAGCAAATCTTAGTGTTTCTATCAATTTGGATAGGAAGCATACAAATCCTATGATAATAAGAGAGATGTATACTTTCTGGGTCTCTGTATGGCTATTTACACATCCTGAGTTGAAGCAGGGAGTGAAAAAAGACATTTGTTGTGTAAGGGCTTTAGCTTGCAAGATGAATAATGTCCTTAATGGAAGCTCTCTTGCTTTTTCACGTATTGGGTCTCAGTTCCTGGATGCTGGGAAATGTCTCCTGTGGAGTATCTATTTCCTCAGCACAATGCTAGAGGAGTTTTGGACTGTTTTTAAGCTTACCTCTTGGAGCTTCCCATGGTACCCAGCTGCTCATGTTCCCCAAGAAAATCAGGGAGGAGGGCTAGTGAACACTTGTATTCCAGGGAGGCAGGATATGGCTGGGAGGACGATCAGACCTAGAAAGCAATGCTGTTAGCCAGAGCTAGATGCCTCCATCTATGGTTATTACTCCTTAAGGAGGAAGCAAAAAGGCTGGTAAAGAACTTTAAGTTTTAATGCAAGTTTTGCTTGTGCAAGAAAAGAAAAGTCATTATAGCAAGAGAAAACCAATGAGTGATAGAAACACATGAACCAAGAAAAGTGGTGTACCAGCCTTAAGGATTTATGTAAGGGGTATATTTTAATGGAATAGAGAGTCAATAGAACAGCAGTAAGACAGACCTGATAGTGTGACCTGTGCTTCCCAACAGCCAGTTGAAACCAGTGATGCATTGGTCACTGTGTCTTTTTGATCTGGCCCCTTGATGAGCCTTTTTCAAGTGCTAACCAGCAGAAACTTAATGCAGCGGCACAGAAGAGAGTAGTTTTTGCTGCTTTAGCACCCTGAACTGGCTCACCCAGGATAGAGGCAGGAAGGCAGGCAAGGGAGGAAGGCTCTGAAGGCAGGGAGAGGACGAGACCGCAGCTGAAAGTGGGTTTAAAGCACAGCAAAGCTCAGAGACACATTGAACCTACATACAAATGCTTTCACTTGTGCAACTTCTTTCAGTCTTCTGTCAATTTAAAAGTCAAGGCAAGATGCATCTAATTAAGAAAAGTATATGCCTGGCATGTATAGAGAGGCATTCACTGATGCAGATGGCCTTGAGAGTGGCCCTTTCAGGAGGGCAGCCCCATGTTTCCCGTAAGGACCTTGGTGTTCTGCCTTGACACCCCTTGATCTACTGGGTTTTAAGATTCACATGCTTCAAAGAAAACGGTATTTTGAGCTATTCAGTCATAAAAGAATTAATGCAATTCTGCTGTCAATAACAGCCTATCTGCCAACCACTTTTAATTTCAATTAAAAATTCAAACTATACATCTCATGTGTATCCCTGTTGTGTCCACTGAATATAGTCCATAAGTAAATTTGATCCACTGCTTCTGGTCTAAAACTCCCCAGTCCACTGAATCCCTGAGTGCATACCGTGAGGGATTCACAGCGCTACCCCAAAGTACCAGCTCCCTCACAAGGGGAGCAGCTTGTCACCAGTATAGTTGGGCCCCATCACTCTGGGAATGAGCCAAAGAAAAAGTGAGGCAGGAAAAGGTAAAATGCTGAAATGTAAGAACCTGCAGTCAGAGCTGTCACCTTCAGTGAAAAGTTATGAGGGACCAGATTAACAAGGCATCTGCTTTTGCACTGTTAACATTAAAACTTGTCATTTGAGTGCCCTCCTGCAGCTGAGAAAACGGAATCCATGTCATGTCTGAAAGTCAGGTCAGTATTCTGGATAGGCAGATCTGCTGCTCCATGGATAACCAATCCAATTTAGCAAATTCCTCCATTCCTTCTCTTTCATACTCGTAAACTCCTTCTCAGTTTGTGCCATGTTATTGCGAAAACCAATTTGGTCTCCTGGGTTTTCTCCCCCTCCCTCCTTGTCTAGGCAAGACAATGTAATGCAAATTTCCAGAGCTACAAAGACTTAGAAAATGGGTCATTTGCATCTCTCTTCACTTAACAAAGATGTTTTACGTTCAACATTCATCCTCAACATTTTTGCAAGTATGCATAGGAGGAAGCAGAGGAGTCTCCCTTCTCTTTCCTCCAGGTTGCATGCAGCTTGCTTCTTAAACTTAACGGCACTTGAACTTCTCAGTGATTGTAACTAGCATGATACACATACAATTTAAGACCAGAAAATTAGGAAATTTATGCCTAATAGTTTCAGCCATGTGAGGATCCCCCCAGAGCTCTGTGACATTCGCTGCCCTTGGTGCTCTAGTGCTCTAGATTCAACGTTCCCTGCTTCAAGCCCTTGCCTTTGGTGCTTGCACCAAAGCAGAGTAGCTCTGGGCCCTCTGCACAGGAGGCACAAACCCACAAGCCCCCAGGAGGCCCTTCAGGCCACCCAAGCCCTGCAGAGAGGCACCTGCCCTTTCCCAGCAGTGACAGAGGGAGGTGAGAGTGCTCACACTCTCTTAGGCAGGTGCTTAACGTTTGAGAAAGGCTGTCTGTAGACACTGTCACATCTGGTCTGACTGTTTTCACAGTCACTGAGATAATGTCAGGTGTCTCCCACCTTTCCTGGCACCACAAAGATTTGCCAGGATAGCACCTAACACCAGGGCAGAGGCTGAGATCAAGGGAGGAGGGAATGATGCTATTATAGCTGTAGCACAGCAGAAGATACCACAACAGCGAGCTGAGAAAGGTCAAACTGTAACAGAACTGAGGACCACAGCTAAAAAAACTTCAGAAGCCATTAAGAAATGTTAGTGCAACCAGCAACGGGACTGGACTGTGCAGCTGAAGTGCTCTCAAGGTGCCATGTATGAGGGACAGTTACAAACTGAAGTTACCATAAGGTTTCTGGTAGGAGCTATGCCTCTTGCTATGTGGCTGGTTTATCTACCAGAGCACATACTCTGCCAGGGAAAAGATTCTGCTCCCCCCAGTGTGTGCTACTAGAGAAAGGAATTGTATCAGCTCTCTTTGTCAAAACAGCTACAAAGAGAAAGGAGGCAGGAAAGATGAAGGGAACTACTATAACAGAATCACAGAATGGTCTGGGTTGGAAAGGACCTTAAAGATCATCCAGTTCCAAACCCCCTGCCATCAGCAGGGACACCTTCCACTAGACCAGGTTGCTCAAAGCCTCATCCAGGCTGGACTTGAACACTTCCAGGAAGGAACAGCCACAGCTTCTCTGGGCAACCTGGGCCAGTGTCTCACCACCCTCACAGAAAAAGATTTCTTCCTAATATCACATCTCAATCTCCCTTCTTCCAGTTTGAAGCCATTTCCCCTTGTTCTGTCACTCCCTGCCCTTGTCAAAAGTCCCCCCCCAGCCTTCCTGGGGCCCCTTCAGGTACTGGAAGGCCGTTATGAGATCTCCCCGGAGCCTTCTCTTCCCCAGGCTGAACAGCCCCAACTCTCTCAAGCCTGTCCTCACAGGAGAGGTGCTCCAACCCTCTGACCACTCCTGGTGGCCTCCTCTGGACTCGCTCCAGTAGGTCCATGTCCTTCTTATGTTGGGGGACCCAGAATTGGATGCAGTATTGCTGGTGGACAGCTGAGTAGACAGGCAGAATCCCCTCCCTCGACCTGCTGGCCATGCTTCTCTTGATGCAGCCCAGGATAGGGTTGGTCTTCTACATTGCTGGTTCTAATGCAGAGCAACAGGGAAGACAGACAGGATCCTTGGGCTGGGAGGGCTTTTGGCAGAAGGGAAGAAGGAGAAAATGAGAAAAAATCCCCTGTACTGTGGGTTGCACAGATCCTAGCCAGCCCTCAAATCCATAGCCTGAAGGGTAAAACAAAAAGGAATCTTAGCTCATACTGCAAGCCTCTGGTTCAAGAAATATGCAAGCCTGGATCTTCAAAATATCTAGCAGTCTTCTTTAGGGAAGCTGAGGGAATACATAGGAAAAACTCATTTGCTCCTCTCACCCACCCAGGGTACTGTGGATGCAATCCTCCTGACAGCGCTTGCAGCACATGTATGCCTTCTCATGATTTTCCATAAATATTTTGCTATGCTGAATTGTGCAGCCAAGCTATATAATTACACAATAATGTACAACTGCTCTCCTTGGTGCCGTTCTAGCCTATCCAGCAGGCTCAGAAATCACCCAGCAGTCCACTTTGCATAGCACAGAAGCGTGGAGGAGGATGTTAAGTATGACGGCATCCAACAGCACGTGCCAAATGGCTGTGAGTGGAAGAGGCAGAAAATAAAGGACACCTTAATTAGAGGGCAACACTGACACTTGTCTTTAGCACTCACTGTTCTTTCTTCCTAGGATAGACTTCTACAAGGTATTGGCCCCAGCCCCTTGTCAAGAGGTGAGTTCTGAAGATTTGCTCAGGAATTGCCTACGTGCATGAGAAAGTGTGAGCTTTCCACTTTCCAGTGTATTATATTTACTCATGTTAGGTGCACAGACACTATGACTGGGAGAGCAAATGTTTTAGCCCCTTTCCAAAGACAGTAAAAAATGATTAAAAGAATGAAGACAGCACATACAGGATGCTACCACAGAAGCACTGGTCTCCATACTGAAGAACAACGACAAAAAGCGCTATTTTCTCTCTGCTTTGTAATTATTCAGTACTGTGAAGATCAGGAGATGGTCTTAACATTTCCTACTTGATACTAAATTTAATACTTTCCATGGTATCCGGAAGACTTTGTTAAATCAATCGTTTGCTTTGTATGGTTTGAGCAAGTTTTAAACGCAGGAAATATCACGGGGAAGCTGGATTTCATTGCTTCCTCTCATTTGTGCGACACCACACAAGTGTTACTTACCTCAGCAGCCTGAAATTGTGAAGGCACTTGTTTTAGCCAAAAGGGTACCCACAAAGTGCCTCGTCTGTGTCAGAAAGTGCAGGTTGTACAGCGCAGCTGTAATTTGGAAAGCCTCACCCGCGCCGTAATGCGCATCTCCTACTTACCAAGGGTGGTAATGACTTACAAATCAAACACCCTAACTCTGAGAGACCTGGTAATGGGTGTAGAGTCACAGTGACACTCCAGCACTGAAGCCCTTTTTCCTCCCACATAACCACGTCAGATAAAGCAGCTGGAGCACCACAGAGCCCTGAAACAACATGGGACTCTCGCTCTACATCATTATTGAGCTAAATTAAAGGCCCCAAGTAAGTCATATTGTATCCATAAGCACATGGATGCCACGGGCCTCTCCCCTTCCAATACACCCCTCAGCTGTGGATCATTCAAAATCCCACGGAAGACATATTTAAACTTTTTCTTTCTTTCTTTCTTTCCCCCCCTTTTTTTTTTTGTTAAGAGGAAGACCTTCCACCCCTCAATGGACACAGTATTCAAACCACATTGCCAAATATGATATGATGTCCTTTCCAGAGTTAATTTTTAATTTCCTGACTCTACTGCATGAGAAATTTTCAAATTGTCTTGGCAGTCACTTCACGGCATGTGCAGACCTAATTGCAGAAGTGAATGCAGAGTCAGCCCAAATGAAAACCTCCGGACTAACTGAAGAATTTCTGCAGAATTAGTTACTTGGTTGAATTAAGTTCCAGAGAGCACGCAGTCCAAGAAACGATTGCAAATGTAACGCAAAGGGGGCAAACCTTTCCTGCCCCAGCCTGCTGTGCAGTAAGGGGAGGCAGGTGTCTTCAACATATCACTCAAAAACCTGATGATTTTCCATTTTCATTTTTTTAATGCCACAATTCATAACCCACAGATGCTGTGCACAGCTATAAATCTTGGCACCCTCTCCACTACAAAAGAATTTCCCCTAGTATTCCGTTTTCTTTACCTTAAGTCACCCTAATCATGCTGACATCTACTATCGATGATTATATTAGCCCTAAAAGATCCTTAAACAAATGAAAAGGGCTGACTTCCACTCCTAAAGTTCTGCTTCCAATTTTCTAAAGGAAATGAAATAATGTATAAATCAAATGCTGGGCGCAGGCCCAGGCAGCTGAACATCGCTTTGTCCTTTCAAAGTGAAGAGGAAGTGTCTCCTGCAGAAGGGACAAGCCAAGAGAAATAAAGCTTAACCTCAGCTCCATGTGAAAGTGATTTGGGATAATCGGGGGGAATCTGCAAAGAGGTTAAAATGGGGACCACATACTAACAGGGGAACTCTACATGATGATCAAAAATCCATCAAGAGCTGACCTTCACCTGGGGAAGCTGCACAGCCCTGGCAGTCTGTTACACCAGGGCAGGAGAAAGAAGGGATGAGCAGGAAGAAAAATATCTATTTATAGCTGGCATTTGTCATGTCATGGTAATCTTATCAGGGTTTTTTTTTTTTTTCTTCAGTTTGTGAGATTTATAAATAAGTACTGCCTGACAAGCTTACAGCAAGTCAGCTATGCAGTAAATGTTACACGCTACTTTCCAGTTCTCCTTTAGCTAACACATACTACTTAGATTATTAAGTCAGCCACCAAGGGACTTCTTAATTTATGTACTATTGATGGACTGCTGATCCTTCTCTTTAACACAGAATATATCTAGAAGGGGAAAAAACCAGTAAAAATGTGCTAGATGTTTTCCCGGTACTATTTTCTAAGCAAGCGATTGCTTTAATTGCCACAAGGCATTTCTTAAAACTATTGGGAACAGATGTATTTTGTAAAGTGATTTCTCTATTTAAAGAAGATCTTGGTCAAGTTTACATGGCTTCAACAAGAGTTTACGCTGACATTTTTGCACACAGAAGAGCAGGTTTGAAATCAAATCAGCGCTAGACTTCATAATGAGGGTCAACATAACCCTATTCACATAACCCAAACTTTGATGAAGAGAAAAAGATGTGACATTCAGCTGTTAATGCTACAACTATGTACACTCTTGGTTATTTACAAAATCTTCCACTCCTCCCCTTTAAAAGGTACAGAATATTTTAGATGCAATGCAAATGGCCCTTAGAACTTAGACGATGGAAGAGTCTAGACTTTACACTGCCCTGAGAAACCAGCAAAATGATTTTCAGCGCTATCACCTAGCAGTTGTTTGGTCTGGCTGGCAAAGCAGGAATAGCCACCTAACAGTTCCATATCCATGTGAATTCAACAAACATCCTGCCTAGCTGTTGCAAACATGTCAGGAAATGCTTCTCTGTTTTGTTTTTTGGGGGTTTTTTTGTTTTTGTTTTTTTTTAAAGGAAATCCCCAAACAAAAATACTAGCAATTTCTTTCCCTTTTAAAAAGTAGAGTCTGTATACACACTCTCATTTTGTAGAGTTATTTTGAAGTACGTATTGAGTGCTACTGCCATTTAAATCTCAGGATATAAATTCATCTGAACGTTAAGCACACTTGATTCAGAAGGACCAACAGGTTTACTGGGTTCACAGCCTTGTAATTTACCAACAAGTATCCATACATTTCATGAGAGCTATAAAAGATCAGAACAGGCTTTAGGAACACTATTTTAGTATAAAGAGGCAATTCAATCAACTGCCATGAGCTGGGAGACTTTCCTGTCCATCTCTCTCCCGACAGACCCCCTGCAAATGAAGCATTAGCCCATGCTAAGGCTGTGTTTAAAAAAGCAAACCAAGCAAAGGAACTAGGGGGCTTTAGTGGGACCACAGGGCTTTATATAAACACTAACAGAATAAACTCCTCTGTAAAGACCTCCAGAGTTTCACATCACTTTGTCTCTGCAGGTTACCAAATATCAATAACAAGAAGAAAAAAACCAAACCAACAAGAAGGATGGGAAGAAGTAGGAAGTTTTCACAGAATGTGGTTGTTTGCCATCCTTGAATTTAAACAAAACCAGACACACAATATGTTACTCACACATGAAAAGAGGAGAGCCAAAGAGGGAAGGAGAGACTTCT
>NW_010303982.1:36895-42009 GCF_000700745.2 Antrostomus carolinensis
AGCACACACACATCTGCTTCGGGTCCCCTGACGTCAGTAAACATGACTGAAGTAAAATGCATGCTTAAATACATTCCAAAACATGTATCTGCTTTTAATAATTGGAAGCTAAATGGAAGCTATAAATCAATGAGCAGAACACATTCAATCAACAAACAAGACATTTTTCAGCTTTAAGGTGATAGTACTTAGTGGTTCTGCAAAACTTGGGACTCGGTAATACCCATTACTAGAGACAGTTTTTAAGGCAGAATTCAACCAATTAATTTATGAAGGCTAAAATATGTGCACTGGTAACAGAAAGGAGTTGTGATTAATACTAGTGTGCTGCATTTCTTTGGTGCTTTATATCTTAAACATGGCATCAACATTAAATAGTTAAGGTAGTTACAGCTAGGTTATCATGTACAGAGCACCTATCAGAAGCAGTAGTATCCTGAGTTCCCAAACTCCCACGTGGTATGTATTTAACGTCAAGATCTTCTACAAACTACCACCATTCATTTTCACAGTCACTCGAATCTTCTGTTCCCAAGGTGTAAACCATCTGCATTTCACATCTAAGCTTGCTAAATACTTGATGCAGAAAGCCAGGGGCTTCCGCTGAGAGCCGAAATACAAGCAGAAAGCAGGCAATAAAACAGTTACTCACTCTGGATTTCTACCTATTTTTAAAATATTGATGTCTCCAGTAAAAGGAAAATAGGAAGAAATGTGAAGATCTAGTACAAGGTTCCTCATCCCTGCTGGATAATTTTGCAAAGGCTGCTGGGCAGGAAGCTGTGGTTGGCAGCTCAGGGAGCATGCGGCCGGTGCTCTCGGAGAGGGGTAAGAAATATGGGCTCTTCTGCTGGAACGCAGGAGACATTCCACACCAGGGACCTTGGCAGGGTTAGGCAAAACTCGCTCCAAACAGGAGTCAGACATTTGAGATGTAACTTTTCACCACCTAGCAAGCTCTGCTGACACCTGGGATGGCTCACCTTCCTGGGAGCACCTTCAGTGCTCGTTCACGTCCGAAACCTCACGGACCATTATGAGCTCCCTGGGACAGATTCCAGTTTGTTAGATCCTGTATAGCAACGTCTGTGCGCATGTGGGTCATCTTTATACAGGTATTCATTCTTATTTAAAAATGTATCAGCTGCCTGCTGGAAATAACAAGACCTGCAATAATCTACACTGACTTTAAGGCTGTTACCGTCTGCCACAACCATTTATTATTTAAGAACAGGATATTGCTTCATGTCTCTTCTCCTCATAATGAGGTAAATGCTGAGGAGCAAAAGAATCATAGAATCATAGACTGTATTGGGTTGGAAGGGACCTTCAAAGGTCATCTAATCCAACCCCCCTGCAGTGAGCAGGGACATCTTTACTAGAGCAGGTTGCTCAGAGACCCATCACACCTGACCTTGAATATCTCCAGGGATGGGGCCTCCACTACCTCTCTGGGCAACCTGTTCCAATGATCCACCACTCTCAATATTGAAGAACTTTTTCCTAATATCCAGCCTAAATCTCCCCTTTTCTAGTTTAACACCGTTACCCCTCGTCCTATCGCTACATGCCCTTGGGAACAGTTCTTCCCCAGCTTTCTTGTAGGCACCTTTCAGGTACTGGAAAGCTGCTGTAAGGTCCCCCCAGAGCCTTCTCTTCTCCAGGCTGAACAACCCCAACTCTCTCAGCCTGTCTTCAGCCTGACCCAAAGCTGAACTAGTGTTAATACTTACTTTTAAGTACTACTTACTGTTAAGGCATATGGTGAGGATGCAGGGCAAGCATGTTGAAGCCTGATGTGCCCATCTCTAGCAGCTCCAGGACAACCCCTCGCCCAGAGCTGGTCTCTGCATATGGGCTCCCACCACCCCTGTTCTGTCCATGGGTAACGGAGGGTGACAGCAGCCGCTGGAGTACCTGGCACAGCACAAACCGGTCCCAGGGACTGCCATGGGAATTACTGTAGTGGGATGTAATTCCTCAGTAATGGTCAGGATTGAGTCCTAAATTAGCAGTTCCCGGCTTTCATCAGGTTTGTTCGTCCTCGGGTCAATTTATCTGCTGGCCTAATTCCCCTGGGGATTGTGCCAGCGAAGACTTTGGCCTCATAATTTCAGATTGATTTCTGTAGCATCATCTTTGAGTGGCTTTGGGAAGACTATTTGTACATCCTGCTATAGACCTTGCAGAAGCAAATACCAATTCTGAAGGAAGTTTTTGACAACACAACTGCTCTTTCAAGATGAAAAAAGAGTAACCTAGACCACAGGCAGAAAAATCCAGTCTGAAATGTTTAACAAATACAGAAAGTTAATGCTCTCCTGTATATTGCTTTCTGAGTTATTAGCACCTAAATATTCTCCACGGTTGAAAGCGTATTAATGAGCTGGAAGACAAAGTGATCTAATCAGAAAAGATCAGCAGCAATTTATCCTGCAGAAGATTTACATGCAGCAGCCATGTGTGTTTGTTTATGATCTCTACATCTGGTAATGAGTTTTTGACATGATGGAAAGCTGCGGTAGAATAATGCACTCTGTTCCTCACACGGACTAATTAATGCTCTACTTAATCTGGAAAAAGGCACTTTAAAAATAAACACTAATTTTCAGCAGACCATAAAGAATAGGTAACAACTGAATCACACAGCATAGGCCTAAAAACTGGTGTAGCAACCTCACAAGCATTAAAAAAGGTTATTTTTAACTCCTAGAGTACCGTGAGAAGAGTGTGTGCTCTCTGACACTGCAAACAGTACGTTAACACTTTGATTTTTTTTCTGAAAGAGAAGTGCAAGTTTTCATTTTCTCCTTGCAGCAGTTTTCCTCTTGCACCGCTTCAAGAGCAACAGACCTTAGATACCTGCAGAGATGATCAAAGTCTGAGTTATCGTCTGTAGGAATGACAAAAATCAGTAAGAGATGGCAGAGCTAAAATATTCCACGTCGTTCACACTCTGGGTGTTAAACTATGGTTTGTGTTCACCAGTTCCCTTCAGTAACACTGTTGGCCATCACCCTGGACCTCATTCTGACAATTGATAAAAAAGCAGTAAATCACCATTTCCACGAGTGCCATTGACTGGAAAAGCAGCCAGTGCAAAGACAGTTAGACATTGGATCCCCACCGAAAAAAAGGTCAGGGAGATGGTGTTCAGCCCATCCTCTGCCTGCAGGGATGGCTGCTGGGGGGGGAGCACAGGGGGGGCTCCCCTGTCCTCAGCTTCCATTGAAGTAATTCCAGTGCTTTTAGTCACTTCTCCAAGACCTTGTCTCCACAGGATGTTATGCTGGAACAGCTACTGCATTTACATTCACACCCTATATCTCATTCCAGGATAACATCCTCACATTGACATGCCCTTAGAAGTACAAGAAAGAGTCTGTGGCTGCATTTAGCCTGAGGCTGAAGTCTCACGAGGTAAGAGAGAATAGAGATTTGGCTTTATCTTATAAACTGTGCTAAGATATATCACCACCCTTTGGACTGAAAGTAATTTCTTCTCTCTAATCTCCCAATCGTTTCCCACAGAAAGCGCGTACTTTCTCTAGCCCAGGAAAGAAGGCAAGGACGTTAGGAAAATCAGAGGGATTGCAGGGCATGGAAAGCCTGTGTGAGCTGCATCCAAGAGCAAATTTCCCAGCCTAGGAGCTATGAAATGGCCCTTTTCAGTGACTGAGAAATTACCATGGTGGCTGAAAGAAAAACTGCTTATGCTACAAATACTGAGGAACAACACTACAGAGCCTTGGGAATGATTCCCCAGCTGGAATTAAAGGTAAGTCAGGTAAAACAGATAAACATGGAGCAAACTAATTAGTAGAGATTGAAGCTTTTAATGTATATTGAAGTGGCAAAGTCATAATATGGTTTCTCCTGCCAAGCCTAACTCCTGCCCTCCCACTCATACCGCCAGTGTACAAAGTCTGTAACCCAGGAGTTCTTGTGTGCTCTTTAGCTGCAATAGAAAATGCATTTTTGCAGTCCTCACAACTCAGCCCCATAACCATAACCCACAGAGATCATCTGTGACATCCCTGTCTCCCTGGTTCAGATTTCCCGGTACGAGCAACAAGGACCGAGCAGAGAACCACATGTCTGACGGGGATATTCTGGCAGATATGCCCTGTGAGGTACAAGCAGGTAAGGTCAATAATGACAGGAATGGCGAGTTGTCAAAATGCAACCAGCAATTCCCTAAAATAACTTTGGTTTCAGGAAAAGAGTGTGCAGGCTGAAGTCTGCAGAGAAACGTCAGCCTCTGCTGCAGCACTGAGCATAAGCGAGCAAACAGCACGCCATTCCTGGAGGTGACCAGTTTCCCCTGCACTTCCATCAATGCTTTTCTGATCAAGCTTTTCATGATAGTTTTTGATGGTGCCTGCACCTCAGCAGGTTCCTGCAGAACATCTTTGTTCCACTTAGACTAATTCTTTCTTTTCTTTGCTTCTGAGAGAAAACAAGTTACAGCTTCAAACCACATAGGGCTGCAGTTTTAGTGCTGCAGTTTCCCCGCTTACCCGCTTCTTCTCTTTTCCTCAATTCTTCTCTATCTGATTTACTGTTTATTTACAGACCATATGGGAAACATGTTGGGAAAGGATGCATCCGGGTTCACGTTCAGAATAAATACTTTTTATGACTATTCCCATGACCTGCAGCAATAGACTAGATTAGTCACCCACAACTATGTATACTCATACAATCATTTAAATACATTTTCAAAACAGAATCCGTTTTAAGATACAGATCAACAAAATATTCCTCTATAGGCTTTCTAACACCCATTTCCTACAACTCTAGCATTTCCACCTGAGCTAGGCAGCATTATCTTTCAAGTGTCGAGTCAATATAAATACAAGAACGTAACGCATGGGTCCATGTGAAAGTGCAGCCTGCAGACTATTAGTGCTACCTGGTCTGCTCACTTTTCTTAACAAAAGATCGATGAATGTAGCAGGAAAAGAGCTGAAAATGGATCCTGATGCTGAAGTAAAAGTGCCATCTATCAACATGTTTAAAAAAATTATATAATTAATTCTCTGCCTGTTCCAGAAAACTAAACTCCCTCTAATTTTAGCTTCACCCAAAAGCAGAATTGCAAAAGCTTCCTG
>NW_010303982.1:42040-42533 GCF_000700745.2 Antrostomus carolinensis
GAATATAACATTCAATCCAAACCCAAATAAACAAAGGGTCAAATTCAACCTGACCCATTACACTTAGCAACAAAACTGAAAGGAAATCTTGAAAAAGTAATTTTTAATTGATATACTTAAAATCTTTTCAAGCTGAAAAATGTTGAATTCTATTTCGAATGTAAAAATTAAGTCAATGACACAAAACTAAATTATTAAATGTAGTATTCTAAACATTTTTTACCAGAAGAAAGTCTAAAGCAAAATTTATAAAAGTAAAATTAATAACTGCATTTTTTTCCATGTAAGTAAAGAGACAGCTATGTTTTGTACTACTTCAGTTTATTAAAAAATAATTGTTTAAAAAGTTATTTGTCATCAGCCTCTGGGTTGAAGAAAAATCTGATGTGTCCCTTTTGCTTTGGGAAATGGTTCTGATAATCTTATAAATGTTGTCACACATGCAACTGCCAGGAGTGAAGAATGCTTGCAGCTCTCCTCTGCCTCCCCTCCC